>NC_072838.1:4187500-4487500 GCF_027744805.1 Dunckerocampus dactyliophorus
TTACTTTTCACATCATCGTTGAATAAAGTGAGACTGAAAGTGAGACGCTCTGCTCCAACCCTTTTTTTTTTACTCTGTGAACCATCTGAAAAATATCGCTTACTGGCTTTTGTTTGATGGAAAACCAAGTAGGTGCTTTTTTTTTCGTATTAAAAATATACAAAACCGTACCAGAGAATTGAACATTATTTGCTCCTGTCAAAGGTTTGAAGACACTTTGTCATTCAATAGCATGAAAAAGTCTCTCCAAACTTTTGACTGTGTATTTTTTAATAAAACACAACCAGGCCAAGCGCCATAGTTCCCCCATATTGTGATTTACACCATAAATAGTAGTCCTACATTTATTTGATCTACATATTTAGCTTCCTTGACCATGAAAACATAGCATGAGCAACTGGTATCAACTGCAACTGATATCATAATGATATCAATATTAGTTCCGTAGTTATTCACAAGAATTGCATTTTCCGTCAGGGCGGTTTTCTTCTGGCTGTACAGTAGCTTCATAGCTTTTGAAGAGACAACAAATCCGTTGACACACTCCAGATTCCACCGTGTCTTGGTGTATATATAATATATATAATATATATAATATATATAATGGTGTTTATTGCAGGTTTATAGCTTCATTTGTTGTCTTCCTTGGGTGAAAATTCCAAAGGTCCCCTATTTTTTCATATTCTGGATCATAGTATTCCAAATTATTCCATAATCTGGATCAGCCTTTGATATTTTCCTGTTGGAAACTTGTCCTGTATTTTTTTCCCCAAGTGCTCTGACCATTTTTTGTGGAGTAAAATGCACAAATGCCGAAAACGGTCCTATTGCGCAATGTTAAAGCATCCTTGAAAAAATTCCTGGATCCAGACGAGGATCCGGATGACCCCCGTCGTTCCATATCCCATTTACAACAATTCCTTAGCGGAGGAAAACATGCTAGTACTAGAGGATGGTACATACTGTACTTAGTCCAGCCAAAAGTTTGTAGACACTTTCTCATGCTCTTGAACGAAAAAGTGTCTAAAAACATTCGACTAATTTCTTTATACAAGTCAAACCTGTCTTAGCGGCCACCTGTATATAACGGCCACCTGCCTATAGCGGCCACTGAAGAAAAAAAATCCCCCCCCCGCAGAAAATGTACGTGTTATAGACCCTGTGTATAGCAGTCACCTGTCTAACACGGCCAGCGGCCACCCATTTTGTATCCCTTGGTCAATATCTGACCACATATAGCGGCCAAAATGCCGACTCAAGCAGAAGCTTCATGCACGAAAAAGTTTTGTTTTTTAAGCAACAAAGCCGTCGTGCGTAGACTTTAATGACTGAGTCCCAGCTCGACATAAAAAAAGCCGTCTTCTTACTTTGCAATGCCGCCCTGAAAAGATTCAATGACGGCCAAAACGGTAATCCTCCCACTTTGCAATGCCGTGAATAGATTCTAAAATAGCCAAAACACCTGAATAAAACATCTAAAATATCACTTAATTGCCGACTAATTAGAGATTAGAAGCCCGTTCAATAAGAAAGGAGTGATGGTATTGTTAGTTTACGACCATCTTCGCGCCTCCTCCGCACTCAATTGTACACACCCATTCATGACTGCTTCATCCTCGGGCTCGTTCACAAAAATTTTTATTTCTTGCTATTAAAATCGTGTTTAAAAAAAAAATCAAAGATGGAAATTTGTGACGTTCTGCAGAACAGGAGCGAGCGTCCCCTGTCCTGCGCTCTTATTTGGCGGGCTGTGCCTTCTCCGGGGAGGAAGAGGCAGCCGCTTCATGCCTGGTGGCCGCGCAGCTGCGGTCAATTAACATTTGTGGCGGATAAAAGGCCAGCGCCATCGAATGTGCGGCGCTGGTTCATTGTTGTTATTGATATTACTAGTTTCCTCACCGGAGCTGTTAGCTAGATTTACCGACCTGTTTATGTGTCAACAGAGCGTTTTCCCCTACGTCTCTTGGTTTTGCTCCAGTCTTTTTGTGAATACATGTTAATATGTGTGCGCACAAATTCAAAATGGCCGCCAACCTGTCTATAGCGGCCACCTGTCGGCCACCGAAGGGAAACGGCAAAAAGTGGCCGCTATAGACAGGTCTGACTGTATATATATAAAATACAATATACCAGAGAACCGCACATACTGGGACCAGTCAAAAGTTTAGAGACACTTTCTCATGCTCTTGAATGATGAAGTGTCAACAGAGTTTTGACTGTGTATGTTTCATAAAATAGCCCTGCAATTGGCTGGCGACCATCATATTTTTAATAATATACTAAATATAAATTGTAGTAAACCCACTAGTCCTAAAGAACGGCACAATACTGTACTTAGTCCAGTCAAAAGTTTAGAGTCACCTTATCGTTCAAGAGCATGAGAACGTGTCTCTAAACTTTTGACTGGACAAAGAAAGTGCAGTTGTATATATTTATTATATTAGTATACATTTGTGTATTATTTAAAATAACTTTATATTATGACATGGCCATCTGTTCTTTATCATAATTTATTATTATAATTATTATTATTATTGTTGTATCTTATTTAATTATTGCTCTCAAAAGGTTTGAATTTGTGAATTACAAAGATTACAAATGATGAATAAATGTTTTTCATCATATATAACAAATTAGAATGATGTATAATATTATTAAATATGTTGTTACTAACAATGATTATAATAAAGACATTTTATATAGCAGTTTTTAGGCATTGAAAGATGCTGAAATTGATATGATATATACTCATATACAGCATATCATCATAAGAAGAATAAAGAGGGCGCCTAATGAAGTGTCCAAGCGTGCATGCAGGGCACACTCTCCTTTATTTCATATTAAAGATTCAAATGCTGCGTTCAAGACCTCTCAGACATCTTCTAATCCTTCCTGGCCGCTCCACCGCGTTGATCCCATCTCATCAAGACGAGCGCCCAAGGACGCCTTGGAGGGGGTGCCGCCCCCACCCCATTAGCATGCTGGTGGTCATGAACGTTTTGATGGAATGCGAGGTCGGTCACTCGTGTATTAAAAATGGCGGCCATCTCTTAATGGCATTATGCTGCTGCTCGGGAAATCTCTTTTGACGTACGGTCCACAAACGTCCCAAAAGCTGGAGGAGGTCAGGCGCTGCGCTGCGATTAGCGAAGAGTTACAAGCGGCAGTTAGCGTCTCTCCTGCTCATACATTAGCCACGTAGCCGCCAGTGGATGTGCTCCTGCAGAACGGCCTTCAGCATCCTGCTCAGGTCAGCAGAATGGCTGGAATGTCTCCACGTTTGTGTCCTCAGAGGCTCATAAAGCAAAGTTTCAGAGCCAAAGTTGAGTGTGGGAAGACGATCAACGGAGGACAGGACAAGGATAGCAGATAGAAAAAGTGTCCTTTATTGTCCTCATAAATAAAAAAGTAGCGAGTCATGAGCGTGACATGATGATTGCACTTTTAGATGATGATGCCGGGTGGCGCTAGAGAGCGTCTTTCTTGATGCTGAAGATCTTGACGGCGTGGTCGGCGCCGGCGCTGGCCAGCCGGACCCGGGACGTCGCCTCCTCGTCCTCCACTCTCGGCCTCCATCGCAGCCTCTTGACGGCCATAGTGTGACTTTGTCTGTCGGACGCGGCGTGGTCAAGGTCAAGTCAACCGCAGTACTGCTACATTCATACTCCATGTTGGAAGTACAAATACGCTGACTGAGGTCAAGATAGCAGTTTTCCAGAAGGATACGAAACGTCCGTTTCTCCCAGGCTGATCCAGTCCTGTCCTCCATCAGCGAGTCCATCAGGCGTCCATCCGTACAAAACTACCTTCCCACTCTCCAAACCCACTGCCACTACATACCTACGAAAGCACCACCCATGATCGTCATCATCACAACAACCATTGTTATGATTCTTAGAAAAGGTGTACAACCGGTACTGGTGGCAGTACAATTTGTATTAGCGGGAGTACTAGTAGCAGCAGTACTACAATATTAGTAGTAGTAGTAGTGGTAGTAACAGAAGCAGCAACAAAAGTGACGGTGGTAGTAGCAGCAGTACTACAATTAGTCGTGGTTGTAGTCGTAATGAAAGACTGAAATAGCAGTGTTAGTACTCGAAGTACTAGTAGTTGTCATATGCACAGTAAAACTGGTGGTTCTGCTATGCAATGAAATTATTTTTCTATTCATTCTCCCAAAAAAGAAAGAAAAAAAAAACACAAGAAAATGAATAAGAACAGAAGAAACATTAATACCAATAAATTAAGCAACAACAACATAAGAGACATTAATACAAATAAATAAATAATAAATAATAAAGTGCTATGAGTGTGTGCGTGTGTTGCGTGCTTCGTTGAGAAGCCTGATGGCCTGTTGGTAAAAGCTTTAAGTAGTAGAAGTACCATATTGAGTACTGGAAATAGTAATTGCAGGACCAGATGGAAGTACTAGGACACCTATTAGTTGTAATAGATGGAGTAGTACTATTAGATACAGTACAGGCCAAACACAACACAACCCCACAATAAGGCAAGAAACTCCACTACGTAACCCTGCCAAGGCACACCTGTGAAGTGGAAAGCATTTCAGGTGAGTGCCTCATGAAGCTCATTGAGAGGGTTTGCAGCGCTATCAAAAAAGCCAAGTGTGGCTCTAAAACATACAGTAAGACATGTTTAAGAGTTATTTCACACTTGTTTGTGAAGTACATGATTCCACGTGTTCGTTCATAGTTTGGATTCCTTCAGTGACAATCTACAATGTAAACATGGAAATAAAGAAAACGCAGTGTGTCCAAACGTCTGGCCTGTACGCACGTACTGTACGCACGTACTGTACGCGTATATTCAGACTAGTTGAAGTAGTAGAATGGGGATTAGTTGTAGTACAAATTTAAGTAGTAGCAGTAGTAGTAGTAATAGTAGTACAAGAGACACTAAAAGTGGCAGTAGTAGTTGTTCTATTACTGAATTTGTAGTTGTTGTTATAGTAGACATAGTAGTAGTATTAGTGATAGTACTAAAATAATAATGGATAGTAGTAGTAGTAGTAGTAGTAGTACGAGATGCACTAAAAGTAGCAGTAGCAGTTGTATTACTGAAGTTATAGTCTAAAGTAATGCACATTAAAGTAATAACGGATAGTATTAGTCGTAGTAGTATACCATACTTACAGTAGTACTATAAGTGCTAGCAGTAATAATTGCAGTTCCACACAGGAGTATTAGAAGTAGTAGTACTAGTAGTAGTTTTTGTAGAAGTGGTAGTATTACCATATCTACTTGAAGTAGTAGTGATGGTGTAATAGCAGCTGCCAACACAGAAGTACAAGTACTAGTAGAACTACAAGTACTAGTAGTAGTACTGTGTGTACAGTATTGAAAAGAGTACCTGTTGCGAGAGCAGCGTTGAGGGCAAAAAGCGACAGCGGTGGCGGAGTCGCCCACATCCAAGATGGAGGAACACGGCTTCATGTGAGGAGACTCTTCAGAGTGGTCCGTGGTACACGGTCCCCATACTATCACCTGTACACATACATACACATGAATACTACTACTACGAGTACTACTGGGACAAAGCGTCACCTTCTTGTCTCGACTGGACGTGACAAAGTAGCGACTGTCGTGAGTCCAGTCACATGACCAGATGATGCGGGTGTGCACGGCCGTGTCCTTGGTGGTGTGCGCGTGCAGGGAAAACTCTGCGTGACAACAAACATGGCGGCGGTCAAACGAGCACGACGGGCGCGGCCGTACGGTCAAGCCAGCTCACCTGCGGCGGGGGGTTCACGGCGCCATAGCGACCAGGTACGGTCTCTGGAGACAGCCAGCAGGAGCCGCGAGTCCGGGGAGAAGGACATCTGGGTGACGGTGAGGGTGTGGAAGGGCAGCGCCTGCAGCTGGCGCCAGGTGGTGGCGCTCCACAGCAGCACGGACGCGTGTTCCGCCTTGGACGCCTGCGAGGCGACGCAGACAAGATTGATCTCTGCGCTAAGCGCTCAAAGCTCCTCCGCGGCTCACCTTGCACGCCGACGCCACCACCGTCCTGGCGCTGTCGGACGCCAGGCAGAACATCTCGAAGCCGTGGCCGTACCTGGAGGACAAGGTGATGACGGTGGGTAGTGATGTAGACAAGGGATGCCGTTATGAAGCTAAAATCAAGCCCTTTTTCAATGCAGTTTTGTATTACGATGCTCTGGAGTCCAAATATGTCATGTTTATGGCAAAATTACTTGTAAACGGAATTAACATTGGCTACACACAGGAGGCAATACATTCAGCGTATTATGTGTGTGTGTGTGTGTGTGTGTGTGTGTGTGTGTGTGTGTGTGTGTGTGTGTGTGTGTGTGCATAGAGTGGCAGGAAGTGGGATGATGAAAAGGAAGCGAGAGCATCATTTTCACAAGCAATTAAGCCTCGGGGGCCAAAGCAAACAAACAATTCCATCTTGCTACATTGGAAACCTTTAAAAATGGGAGGGGGGGAGGCGTGATTCATTTTGAAGTCGCCTCAGAGAACGTTACTTAAAGGAAAAACATTTGGCATGTGGGTTTTTTTGGTTCATCGGGGGCCCAATCAGGGTGTTGCTAAATGCGCAACACAGGCGGTCTGATGCAAAATTCCACTGACGACATTTAGAGCCAACGGTTGCTAACATCACTACTAAACATAGCATTGCTACTATTAGCAGTAGTAGTTGTAATTGTAGTGTTTCCACAGGACTGCAATCCATCTGTGGCAGTGTAGTAGCAATACTAGTAGTAGTAGTAGTAGTTGGAACATCATTCTCAAGTCGAGCATTTTTCTTCCTTTGGCCCTGCTCTTTTTAAGTGCATCTAAACCTGCAAACCTTCAGATGAAGTCTTGCCATTTTGTACCATACCAACAAAATTGGACTGACTTATGTGCTGATTTGGCACAGATTCCGTGGATACTCACAGTTTCTGGACCTCAGGCCAGAGCGTGTTCTGGAGCAGGTGGTCCTCCGGTGGAGGCTCTGCACAAAAACAACAAAATAATAGTCAATTATAAATATATATATATATATATATATATATATATATATATATATATATATGTAATATATATATACATATACATTTTTAAGAAAATAATACATATAAATACATAATAATTTAAAAATAAATAATTGGTACACAAAGCAGAAGAAGACAACCAGAAGATGAGCTAACTTCGAACTTCTATTCATTCTAGCATTGCCGTCAAATACATGTTAAACGTCCCCTATTACGCAAAAGTGACTTTTTAATAATGCTGTTGGTGTAAAAAGTGTGAAAATATGTGGAAAAAAGTGAGAAAATCCATCATCTCCCTCCACTTTTGAGGGAAGCGACGCTCAAATGCTCACTTTTCATGACGTCATGAAGGAAAAACCTCCTTCCTTCCTTCCTCGTGGACATGATAGTATCTTGACCCCCCCCCCCCCAGCTAGATGAGCCAGCCCCACGTATACACCCACCACTTTATATTAAAAAAAATAAAAATAAAAACACAAAAAGCAGGCTTCACTACACATCTGAAAATTCAGCTCTGCCAACTACCCATCGGTCAGACACAGATGTGGGAGACGCAAGTTGGATTTTGTTGTTTTTCTTCAGCACACCTAAATGTGAGTGCAATGTTAGAACTTTAGCCTCACATAGCTATGCTAGCATTGCTAACGTTTGTGTCCTCGCTCCTTCATGTTATGTTGTTGTATGTGATGTATGGCATCTATTATGTTGGACGAGTGCAGAGTAAGAAGTGGATCAAGTACACAATAGCGCTTCGGCGACTGTCTAAATCCAGAATCCATGCTAGATGTTGGACAACACACTTCCAACATGGTGAAAAATCAGATAATATAGGACCTTTCGCTCCTCCTCACATGTCCACATGCCGCTTATCTTGTGCCAAGTAAGCCCCACCCCTCTTCCATATAAGGAAGCCAACCAAATACATGGCAACAGATGGTTCCAGTTGTTTAAAGCCATAGAAACTAAGAGGTGTACCGGTCATGTTGATGGGATGGAAGTAGGACTCCTGGTATTGGTCGGAGACGCTGCTGAACTGCTCCTGGTCTCCCTGGGCTCTGGACATGAGGTCACCTGTCATTAAAGAAAGATGCCTGAATTTAAGCAGGAAGCTCATATGGAGATCACGAGAGGTTTTGTACCTTGAAAGACGGCCTTGTTGGACAAACCCAGAGCAGGTGTGCTGGCTCCTTCAGGCAGTCCTGCACAGTCCTGACGTTCACACAGAAAATTCAAACACTGTACCGACACTGTATCATGTGACTGTTCCTCCATTAGACTCACGCTCGATGCCAACAGCTTCTCCTTGGGGTTCCCGGAGATGTTAGCAAAGTTTTCCACAAAGTTACGTGGCGCCTGGAAGACTCGCAGGACCTTCTCGTCGGCGCCGGACACAAACTGGAACCTCCCGACCATGGCCAGGCACTGCATGTCGTAGCCGTGGATCTGCGGCCGCGATATCTCGTGCCAGGTGAGCTGCAGGGGGGCAGTGTAAGCCGTGGGAGATGTTCCTCACACATGGTTTGCTTGCTGCTTTCTTACCTGCTTACTGTCCTGCCTCCTCCACCCAGTGAAGAGTCTGGTGGTCTGATCTGAGCCCACGCTGAGGAGGAATTCCCCCTCAGGGTCCCAGCTCAGGTCCTGGACTGCATTAAAGTGACCTGATATGACGACACCTGGCCTCCACTCCCCCTGGAAACATTGTCTGGATTCCTTATCTAGCATACTGCTGTTACCATGGTAACCCAATAGAACACAATAAGGTCTGGCGTACTCACGTCTTCATGCTGGTCCTTGCACCAGAGGTGGAGCGCTCCATGGAAGGCATGAGCGAGGATCATGGACCCATCCGGACTCATCTGGCAGCCGTAGAAGCCCAAAGTGTTGCCACCCACCTCCCCGACGCGTACCTGAGGGAGAAACCAGTCTGTGTTTCGTCCATCGGCGCTTAAGGTGAACTGCACCCGGGAGGCGAGATCTATTTACGCTTTGCAAGTTTGGCCCACTGCCCACGCACCAGCGTTATCTCCTCCATCTTTAATTAGCTTATGAACGTGCCAGGCTGCCAGGAAATGAGATAAAAGCTCAATTTCACGTCCACAAAGATAAGACACGCAGCGGCGGCATGTTGTTGAGGTGCAAGCGATCCAAAACGGCGTCCTGTGTCCAAAAATGTCATCTTTTTTCACATGAATTTGGGCTATGAAGTGTTTCTACTCGTGAAGCGCCGCATACAACAGGGTGGAAATGTGTCAAAACGAGCAGCCCTGCTGCATTGTTGCCCTCATTTTTTGCCATGTTGCCCTCATTTTTCCTGAAAAACTTCCCTTATTTTCCCCGAAAAGTTCCTACATTTTACCTCATTTTTTTGGTAACGTTCACCTTATTTTGCCAAATATTTCTGAAAGAAATTCTCTTATTATCCTTAATTTTTTCAGGAAAATTTCCCTGACTTGCTGCTCATTTTTACCAAAAAAAAAAACCACCCTTATTTTTCTCTGATGGAAATTTTCTCTTATTTTCCATCATTTTTTGCTGGGAAATTTCCAAAATGTTCCATAATTTTTTTTTATTTTTTTTTAATCCCATACTTCCACGAGAACAAAATGTAATTCCCCTATTTTTCCACCCTTTCCTTTTTGAAAAATGTTTTCTTGAAAGTGTGCCAAATTTTGGGGGGAAATGTTCAGCTTATTTTCCATTCTTTACCTAATAATTTTCCTTATCACTCTTTTTTTCAATAGAAATTTCCCTAATTTGGGGGGGAAAATGTTTCTTTATTTAAAAAAAGACATTGTCATATTTCCACTCATATCTCCAGAAAATTTCCCTTATTTTTCCTTAATTTTTGAGGTAAATTTAATTTTTTCCCCTGAAAAATGTGTCTTACTTTCCCTCATTTTTTCTGAAAAATGTCCTTTATTTTCCAAAAAAAATTCTCGTTTTCCCTCATTTTTTTCTGGGAAATTTTCCTTATTTTCCCTATTTTTTTTCTGCCAAATTTCCTTTGTCATATGTCATTTTTTTCCTGAAAATTCCGCATTTTCCCACATTCCCTTTCCTTTATTCCCCTAATTTTCCCAGAATATTGTCCCAATTTTTTCCAATTTGGGAGAGAAATTTCTCCTGTTTTTTTCTGGAAAAATTATCTTAAAATTTTCTTATTTATTGCTTACTTGTGTAAGCAAAATTACTTACTTAGCAACTAGCTGTCCATAAGTTTATGAGCATTTATGTAATGATGATAAAACTTTGAGGGTAAGTATATTACATGTGTGCTTGCATACCCTTCAAAGCATTTTCAATACAACCCATAAGGGGCGCCACTAACATAAACAAGTCCAATCCAAAACTCAAGCAATGGACGTGCAAGGCAATGAAGAGAAAAAAGAACGACTTCCAGGACACCTAATGACTGCAATGGCGGCGCGCTTCTGAAGCGGTCATGTAGGGGGCGTGCAAGGCGAGGCCTGGAGGGAGACGCAACATTAAGCAGATTGATTTTAACGTTCAGCAGACAACAGCTGGCTGTAAATCACAGGAAGGGGAAAAAAAAACTATGGGGGGCAAAACTGTGTCATATGTCTTGTTTATGAGGGGGAGAACGATACGAGATGATGGGCGGCGGCAGGAAGAACGGAGCAGGAAGACAACAAGGAAGTTGTATATTATTCCCGTTGGGAGGGGCCCAGACTAATTTTGATTGTGTGTGTGTGTGTGTGCACAGCTCACCATCTTCCACCAGATGTTAATTACGTCTCGTTAGTAAGGCGCCGCCAGCGTTAACTAATCAAACTGATCAGCGTGAGTCCTCATCGGGACACTGGTGGCATGGTTTAACGCGGCTGAAAATCTTGAAGGCCTCTTTTTCATGCGGGGAGGGAGGGGGAACACCCAGGAAGAGCGCTGACGAGGCCTTTCATCGTCCCTTGCTTGTAAAGACACAAAATGCTAATTCCAGTTCAATTCGCTGGCACGTCTTTGATGCACGCTGTGTGCGTGTGTGTGTGTGTGTGTGTGTGTGTGTGTGTGTGTGTGTGTGCGGGGTTAAGCTTGCTGTGTAGATGAGCTAGCAGTCGGTTCAAAGCATTTGGCTCTCGTTTGAGGCGTGTGTGTGTGAGTGTGTGTGACGCAGTATCGCTTTAAAAGAAGCAAGGGGAGGTTTGCACCCACACGGAAGAGCAGAAAGATGGCCCACACCTGACTAAACTTCAAACGGCTGTAAAATGATTTTCCTCTCCGTCGACCACCTTTTGTTAGAATAATACTTTACGGCGGCGGCGTTGCTTCGGGCGCTAATCGCGTATCGTGAAAGAGGCAGAGTGAACGGTTCCGGTCTTTGTTTGGCTTGCGGGAAGCGGAGGTGCAGAAATGTCATTGATGGAGAGATGGATCTAATTAAGAGGCAGTTCTGCTTCACTGATGACACCCTCCCATCATCTCACTTGGTGATGTCACACTGCTAACAAATGAGCATTGAGCACAGGTGAGCTTATTCATCATGGAATGGTTGGACTCATACATGTCAACCATGCCGTTTTCACTGAGAAATGTCCCCCCCCCCCATATCTTTTCATATGTAATAGTCATGAAAAAAAAAGTCCTCTCCGCTCAGCAACTTTGGCAACTTCAGTATAATACATCCTGGGTTGCTAGTGGAAATTCTATTGGAAGACCAGGATTTCCCTTGTTTGCTCTTATTTTCCCCTCATTTTAAGGGAAAATTTCCCTTACTTTTCCCTACTTTTCTGAGGAGAAAATTTTCCTTTACTTTCTGGAAAATGTATCTTATTTTTTTCCTGACAGATTTCACTTATTTTTTATCATTTTTCCGAAAAATGTCCTACATTTTCCCTAACTTTTTGGAAATGTCCACCTTGTTTCCCCTTTTTTTCAGAAAAAAAATCCCTTATTATCCCTCTTTTTTTTTATTTTTATTTTCTCAGAAAATGTCCCAGATTTTTCCATAATTTTTGGGTGGAAAACTTTCCCTTATTTTCTGGAAATTTTTTCTTATTTTCCCAGATTTTTTTTTTCTAAACAAATGTCCCCTGATATTTCTGCTAAATTTCACAAAATTTTCCATTCTCATTTCTAAGGCGAATTTCCCTTATTTTCCCCTTATTAAATTATGTAAATGCTGACAGGTATTATTCGACTTTAAAAAATACAATTTTTAACAAAACATCATCACCTATGCAGGGCCCTATCATTTCCACGTTAACTGACTTGCGGACGGAATCACGGAATTGGCCAATAAAAATTGGATCTATTGTTAAATGCGGACTCTCGCAGGAATTGACAGTGTGAATGAAATGCTGCAACCGTGAGGAGAAGGAACGTTAGTGCGGGGAACTATTTCCCCAGCGGACCGCTCATTCATAGCGGCATTTCCTCACAAACACTAACCAGCCCTACCTATGCTTATCACGGCCACTATAACATCTGCATGGCATGTGTGGACTGCTATGGTATGCTGTGATGAGTGTCTAATGTTCAATATTATAGAGCGCATTAAGCTTTATTTGTATCAGGGGTTTTTTTATTTTAATACTATTTTGGATATCTGATTTTATTTTTTTTATATACAGTCATGGAAAAAATGATTAGACCACCTTTGTTTCTTCAGTTTGTTGTTCATTTTAATGCCTGACACAACAGAAGGTACCTTTGTTTGGACAAATATAATAATGACAAGAAAAATAGCACATAAGAGTTCAATGTTTTGGCACTACAATGCTATAGCTATTCATGTAAGAACTTAAGTGATTTTGGTTCTTATCTAGAAAACCATGGAAGTTGCTAGGTATCTGCTCTTACATGAAACGCTTATGAGCTATATTTGTTATCATCACTACATTTGTCCAAACAAATGTACCTTTAGTTGTAGCAGGCCTTTAAATGGATCAATGCACTGAAGAAACCAGGGTGGTTTAATACATTTTTCCATGACTGTAGCTATAATTTAATTGTAATGAACTAAGTTAGCACGTCGGCCTCCGGGTTCGGCTCTCCATCAGAACATGTCTGTGAAGAGTTTTCATGTTCTCCCTGTGCCTGCGTGTTTCCTTGACGAATTTAATGTCCACCAGAGTTTGAGTTCTCAATTCATTTTGCCTAAAAAAGGCCAAAGAAAAGTCTGGGATAACTTTATTGAGCTCCTTGCGTGAGGTCCACCGTGACACTTTTGGGTGAGGGTCATGTAAAAATGATAATGCTGTGGGGGTAGACACTGCTAGACTTTGGTCGCCATCCACACTTGTGTTAAATTTAGCCCAGTTCTGGCACAGTGGCAGATGTCGGGAGCTCGGAGAGACGAGGTGGCAGGAGGAGGGGAAGGCTGCTGACGTAGGAGAGGAGAGGGAAGAGAAAGATAGGCGAGAGAGTGTTGGAGGGGATAGACCCATCCCAGGCCTGATGTGTTTGTTAATAAAGGGGCTCGGTGTGATTGAATGATGGAGGACAACCTGAGCTTGTCTCCACTTACAGAGTATCCATCCCTCCTCTTGTGAGGATGGGGAAAGGCTCTGACAGAAGGAGAGATGAGACTCCAGAACTCCAGCGCTGGACTGCACGGAGAACAAAAAAAGGAGAGCCAGCGTGTGTTGTCTGCATGCACTCACCTGCTCCACCCACACTCCAGACCCCTCCTCAGGAGCCCAGACGATCATGGTTTTGTCCATGGAGGCAGAGAGAAGCCGCAGTGGCTGTTGCAACTCGCCGCCTGCAGGAGAAGACAAAGGCGTAGTCAACGCTCCATTGGGTTCGACGTCGGCCGGTCTCGCAAGCGAGCAGTTGCGTCTTCAAACGTGGGTACCCGTGTAAGATGGAGGCTGCCAGTGGACTCCGTACACCCGGTTCTCGTGGCCTGCCAAGACCGTCTCCAGAGACACGGCAAAGACGGAGGACACATCTGTGGCGGGAAGAAGACAAGACGACGTGAGCATGTAAACAAGACAGAGGTGGGGCGCACGTAACATAAAGCGCCGCCATCACATGTGTGTGCCATCTTTGCATTAATCACGATGCTCCGCACTCGCCTCTCTCCTCCTCCTCCTCGTCCTCCACTTGGAAAACGTCCTCTTTCATTTTGATGACGGCGTCGGCGTCCTCCTCCTCCTCGGTGGAGGTTCGGGCATCCTTCCCGGACTTGGCGGACAGCCTCCACACTCGGATGAGACAGTCCTGCGAGCAGCTGGCCAACAGCAGCGCGCCACCTGCACCCGCCACAGACGCACAGTTGCTTGTAGACGACTACAATGTATCCCACCAGGATGAACGATACAGTTTATGTCGCGTAGATGCGGACTGAATAGCAGTGTTGAGACAGTGGATTTATATACAATAAATAAATAGAAATAATAATAAATCTACTGCAGAACAAAATAATATCTATCAACCTGTATTCTATTTGTGCCATGGGGAGTGACATCATCGTCTAATTTGCATATTTTTGGGGATGCTGTGGGAGTCGTAAAGTGAGCAAAAAAACATGAAAAATATGTTCACAAATACAAATAAACTTCTCTTCTGTTCGCATGCGAGATCTTTGCAGGACACACTGCTCGATGAGAAAAGCCGTGTGTCCAATAAAACCAGAAAAAGTCGCTAGATTTGTCGCGAGGGGTCTGAATACTCACTACATGTAGCGACAAAGTTGCTAAGTTGGCAACACTGATCCCTCCTGCTATGTGTTCTGATTCTCGGGCAGACCAGGTGCATATGAGGCGTGTTAAAAAGCAGCATTATGATGCCACCTACTGTACAACGAGCTACGTTCACTGACAGTCCCATTATAATGTGTTGAAGAACGAGGGCAAATCTATTTGTGGCAGCCCACCACAAATAAATAACGAATAAATAAATAACCAATGACGAGCTCACGCTCGGACCGTGACATGCGCCTTACATTACAGCTGAGTAATAAATACACGCAGGAAGGCGGTAAACAAAACAAGAGCCACTGTCTCCGAGAGTGAGCGATGGCCACTCCTGCGACCACCGGCCTTGTCCTGCACCATGATGAACAGCGAGGTGGAGGAGAAAACTGACAGCGGCAACGCCTCAGTGCCACCACAAGATGGAGCGAGGCGGTCTTTATTATGTGACTATCGATAAATTTAATGTTTGGTTGTTTTGGTGCGCAGCCCCAAACCGACGCCTACGAGACACATTCCATCCTGTGAGACTGTTTAAAGAACACGCTGGCAACACTTTTTAGATAATTACAAGGGACAGACAATCAAAGAAACGTCCTTAATGAGTTATTGCTAGTTTTTCAATCATTTTAGATGGTGAAAAATACCTAAGAAACCGACTTTACATTAACTGGAGGCCGTGGAATCTGAAGCCTGAGCCTCATTTGTCTGTAGCAAGGCCGCCACAAATACAAATGTCCGACACTTTTTTAAAGATTTGGTGCTCTCTGCTCACATTCACATTATAAAAGATGCCTGCACTGAATGAGATGTAATTTCAACACCGTCCAGCAGGTGGAATTGTCAGCTGCAGCCAACAACAGAGTGCGCGCAAACGACAGAAAACATTAGTCTTACTCACGGTGCAAACCAAAAAATAAACATGTAACAGGTAAGTTAACACACAACAACAATGAACCACTATTGTACGTAGGTAACCGCGACAAAGCGCTAACACGTAACTAACTGTTATTCACAAAGTGCCCACAAGGCATGCTGAGTACACCCGTAAGTCAATAACTTCATGTTTTGCTGTTAAATACGGTTTAAAAACATGAGCTGATGTCGCACATTTCTTATCATACAAACCAACATGCTTTATTTCACCCGTCCACACACTCACAAACCCACACACTGAGTTTTGTGTCGTAGACAATTATGCAAATTAGATGATGAAGTCAGCTCCACCCCATCCCCAAAACCCACGGCCAAACCCACTCACATTGCGACAGTCACTGTAGTGTCCTAATGGTAAAATTGTGTGCTTAAAGCTCATAAGCGCGTCAAATCTCACCTACGGATGTCCACACGACACCTCGAACCCAGTCCTCGTGTCCCTGCAGGGTCATGACTCTCCTCAGCTTCTGTGGTACAAGTCAAAAGGTTGCCCGCAATTTATTAGATTTACAATATGAGCGTGTCGGCTTACCTGCTCACGGGACTGCACGTATAGGTGTACCCGGGAGTCGTCGCCCCCGCAGGCCAGCACGGGAACTGCAAGACAGAGAGAGCAAGCGAGGAAGAAGTTTGACTTGCAGCAGGCGGGGCATGTTCTCTTCCACTCAACAAAAGGCTTGCGAGGAACGTGCACAAGGCCCTCCGGCGTGTCGTGCAGGTGCACGTTGATATGGATGACAAGTAGAGAAAATAATGAGCGTCAATGGAGGAAACTACCTTTGGTGCCTGGCAGCAGGGCCAGGGAGACATCCATCATGAAGCCGCTGCCAAATGACAGCGTGTGGAGGCACTCAGCTGGAGGAAAGCCACCAAAATAACATTATACTTGAAAATGTGTCATTTCAGAACAATGTGTACACAGGCAAAGTCCTGGATCTCATACCCTGCTTGGCGTCACTGCAGAGCCACAGTCTGACAGTGGAGTCTGACGCCGCTGACACCACCAGGATGTGCGCGTCTGCGTGCGTGTAGAGTGCATCCACTGCACAAACTGGACCCGTGTGGCCTTTACATTCCACCGACTGCACAAACTGCACACTTTGGTATTAGAATGACTCTTAAAGCCAAAAAACAGCAACCTGAGAGACCCTTACCTTCCCATTTTGAGATGCCCAGACAAGGAGACGGCCGTCTGAGCTTCCTGAGACCAGGTGACGCTCAGGAGCTGTGGTTTGATCCCAACAACAAAATATGTTACACTAATATTTTCTCATCTTGAAAGGAAATTAAAAAAACAATGCACGAGCGCCCCCTGGTGGGAGGCTGCGGTATTGTCATTATAACCATGACATCCTGCTGCCAGACTACCACAAGTATTCTCTGACTCTAACCTTAAAGTTATTTAAACGTCCACCACTCTTTTCCACTTCCGGACACAATTATCTCGAACTGGGAGTTGATTACATCTTTGATTCGTCACACGTTTGTGTGTAAAATGTTACGTGTACATTTAAATATCATACTCACCGCAATCTTCTGTATGGACCCACTTGACTGCATTTACTCGATGTGTGTGTCCATTCAGCATACAAACAACCCTTCTTTCCTACGACAAAAACAGAAATTATGCATTTAGTCAGGTAAATGTGTTTATCGCAACCGCATTGTTGACATGAGTCGTGGAATAAGGACAAAAAAACGATGAAATATCACATTATTCCCAACCTGGGGATCGTACAAAGCCACCGAGTTGCACGTCCCGAAAGCGATGGTCCCTCCGCGGCTCCAGGAAACAACATTGGGGGTCCTGTTGGCAGAACAGGCGACATGGCATGTTTGTATTATGTGCGTCGCCATCTTGACAGTTTAAAAATGGCGTCACACGGATGGCGTTCGTAGTAAAACCCCGTTGGAGAACAAGCGTTCCGCACATTTTAGCTTACTGTTAGAGTCAGGATAACACTAACAATACTGTAAATATTGTTTATAATGGTGCAGTAATATTACCGGTAATAATACTGGTAATAGTAGTAATTTAAAGTGTGCGTTGGAAATGTCTGTCACTGGGGTGCAACTTGGAAAGATGTCCGGTAGGTGGCAAAATACATTCACAAAAGAGAACTGCATTTAAAACTGTGTGGCACGGGTACTGTACAGTAAATTTCAGGTTTCTTTAAAGGGGCCCTATCCTGAATATGTTCCTGAATCTACATATATGAATATGTTTAAATGTTGTGCTCTTTTTCTACATAACAAGAAAGTGTCATACCATGCAGTTGCTGTGTTTTAAGCTGTTCCTGCTTTCATTTGTATGCCACGCATAAAGTTTGTGAATGGTTGGGAATTTGACAAGAGATACTGTGCTTCTTAATGCTTGGTTGCTTTTTCTTAAAAACGGCAGTCATAAATTGTTTTTTTTCCAGATCTAACAATTGTGTATGTGAAATGGAGTGTGGCTGCAATGGGAAGGTTTCGAGGGAGCTAAAGACCTACCTCACTTTACAGCTCCACTTCACAGACAGCTGTTTCGTGAACAAAGCACAGTTTGACGCCCGATTCTCTAATATTCATCCAATTATATCCAATTCTTTGCTGTTTGCTGATAACCATTAGCAACTGCTTGGGAGGGGGGATGTGCTGTAGTCGGTGTGATCGGGGGAGTTTCAGCCAAGAGGAGAAGAATGCCGATTTACCCTGTACATAATTTGAGATTTCTGACATTTTATTTTTTACAAAACGTATTATAATGCCCCAATGGGCTCCAATATCATTTTAAAACCCCCCTAAAATGAGTTGGATAGACCCCTTTAAGCACTCTTTGCATTTGTCTGTGTCAGTTTTGTCTGAGCCAAGTGGAATAAAAATGTGCACGCTACTTATTTAAATGTCATATTTGTTTGCAACCACTCCATCACCAGATGAGATAACCCCTTCTATTGACACGCCGGCATGTCACGCTCCCTATAAGTCCTCTCCAAGTGTTGACTGAGAATAATTGGTCACAGCTGAGCTATCTTCCAGTCAGGCAGCCGAGCTTGTTAAAAAATAAAGCCGCCGGGCCTTTTCAAAGTGTTGAGGCGACACTTTTGTCACAAAGTGTTGCCAGGCGAGCGTTTGACGTGATCAAGGAGAAGATCGAGTGCGTCGAACCCTTAAGCTGCGACGGGGAGTGACAACATGGCAGTGACAAACAAGGACAGGAGCGGAGGGATGCGGGAGGAGGAAGGGCTGTGTTTGTCGTGACTTGTGTTTACGTGACAAAGACAACACGCCATCACGGGGAGTAGATTGTCGCCTTCTCCGCCGGGGTCGATCCCCTCGTTGCTCAGCTTGGACGGACCTGGCAGAGCGAGGCGGGATCTCACGTGCGGGAGTGGTCCTCGAGTCGGGAGAATGGCCGCCAAACAGCTGCACGTGTGAAAAACACTCTCTATTATGCATTTGGCGGCCTCTTGAGGCAAAGTGTCTGCGTAAAATATACTGCTCAAAAAAATAAAGGCAACACTAAAATAACACATCCTAGATCTGAATGAATAAAATATTCTTATTAAATAGTTTGTCCTTTACATAGTTGAATGTGCTGACAACAAAATCACACAAATGTGTTTATTTACTCTTTTATTCATTCTCTTTATTTATTTATTTGTTTATTGGGGGTGTCTCGCTGTCCACCTGTTGTCCATTCCATTTGCACAACAGCATGTGAAATTGATTGCGTTCCCTTTATTTTTTTGAGCAGCGTATAGGTTTTATTTTTGAAATGGTGATGTCTCATTGATCTGGACCATGCTTAAAATTGAAGTACATCACCTGACATTAATAATAAGTAAAAAAAATAATTAGAAATAATAAATAAAATAAAATAACTTAGTTTGTTGAGTCCATTAAGCCAAATTAAGAGTCAGTGTTGTGGTTGCATGTTGTTTCATTAACGTACATCACCTATTATAATAATAATAATAATAATAATAATACAATTTATAATAATGGTATTTTTTGAAATAACGATATTTAAAAAAATAATTGTAATAATATCTAAAATAAGTAATAAAATAAAATAATTAAGTTTGATGAGTCTATAAAGCCAAATTAACAGTTAGTGTTGTTGTTGCATGTTGTTTTAATATATACATTGAAGTACATCACCTAATAATAATAATAATAATTAAAAGAATAATAATGATTTAAAAAATAAAAAGAATAAATACAGTATTATTCGGTTCGTAGCTGAGTGTGACGCAGTTGGGATGAGAATCTGGGCTCTCCCTTAGAGATAAGGAGAGAAGCGTTGTCATCCGGGAGTAGAACTGCTGCTCTTTCACATTGAGAGGAGTCAGATGAAGTGGGAAGAAGGCATCTGGTCAGGAAGCATCCCGGACGCCTCCCCGGGGAGGTGTTCAGGGTAAGACCGACTGGTAGGAGGCCTCGGGGAAGACCCAGGACACGTTGGAGAGACTATGTCTTTCAACTGACCTGAGAATGCCTTGGGATCCGCCGGGAGCAACTCGACGAAGTAGCCAGGGAGAGGGAAGTCTGGGCTTCGATCCCTGCATAGGCTGCCGCCCCCGCGACCCAACCTCAGATAAGCGGTAGAAGATGGATGGATGGATGTAAATAAAATAATAAATAAAATAAAACAATTTCGTTTGAGGAGTCTATAAAGCCAAGTGAACAGTCAGTGTTGTTTTTGCACATTGTTTTAGTGTACGCAGTATGTACTGTATCATTCCAGCTTGCTTTTATTGTGCACAAATAAGGCAGCATCCAGACAGTGAAAAGCTAGCTGCTTAACAGAATCGCTACGTTTGTGATGATGTAAGAGATGCACGGTCTTTTGTTGCTTTTGTTTTTGTTGTGTGTGTGTGTGATTGTGTCGAAGCAATTAAATTAGCCTGCTGCCCGAGGGTGACTGCTTGGCAGACAGATGACCCGCTCCTCATTAGCGATGCTTGCTGTTTGTACATTTGGCTACGGTGGCAACCGCGCAGCAATGTCCAAACGCTCCAAACTCAGCAATTAGCTAAAACCAAACACCATAAAACACATGCAAGGGGAAAATGCTGCAAATGTAAAACACTCACATGAATGCTGCAGGATCAAAAATGCAAAAGAAAAATGCGGTAAGTGCAAAAAACACACACACAAACCCAAAAAACAACTGCATGAAAGAGATGCTGCAAGTTTGGAAGTTAGCCAGACTACCAGGAAGTTAGCTAGACTACCAGGAAATTAGCCAGGCCACCAGGGGTACTAGACCAGACCCAGGGCTAACTTCCTGGTAGCTTGGCTAACTTCCGTTTTGTTCTGTCAACTTGCAACATTTCTGTCAAGCATGTGTTTTGGCTGTCTGTGTGTGTTTTTGGCATTTGTGAGAATGTTAACCTCTGTTCGAACCCCCTCCCCTTCCAGGAGGTATTCTCTTCGTCATGCTTAGCTAGCTGGGCCGAGTTCATCTGCAGGAGCCTGTCAGGACCAGGTAAGCCTCAAGTGTTCAAATAAGCTTTTTCCCTTTCTGCTAATCAGCAGCCTTCAGGCTTGTCAGCGTGTGAATATACAAAACACAAGATAGTCAAGATATCAAATATGCTTGCATAAGACGTGAACTACGTTGTTTCATGCTGGAATTATTAAAGCGAGGGAGATACAAGGTGTGCGTTTCCCCGGCAACCCTCCCTTTCTAATCCCGAGTTTCAACTGTCGACGTGCGCTCAATTTACATCTCGCCACGTGCAAGTGGGAAAAAAAACGGGAATCACAGCCTCGTCTTCTGCGCTCAGCAGTTGCTGTCCCGCAGTCTGCCTGAGGAGTGACGCGGACAGGCGGGGGTGAAAGTCAGCACTTCCCGAAAAAGCCTGGAGAAAGCGAGGAGCATCTAGGAGCGACACGCGATGCCCTCCCTTTACTACCTTGTGAAGAAGAAGTGTAGTTTTCTTTGTTTTTTTTAGTAGATTACATAACCAATCTCCATGAGACGTTGCAAAGGCGGCACATGAGTGCTTTTTGGAGGACATGAGTGCTGACTGTGGGCTGGTACTACATCACTGCTGCCACTAATGGAGTGATACTATTTACCCAAGTGTTCATGAACGCATCACATATAAGTAGAATTGGGCATCATCTCCAGCATCAATGGGAACCGGGACTAACATTCCGATTCTCCCGAATCGTTCAAGTATTTTAATATCGATTCCAGGTTTCGATGCTCATTTTGCCAACCGGAAGCACCAACGAAGAAGAGGCTGGCGAGGACCAGCCAAGATGAAGCGCCTAAAAGGTTTCATTAAAAAAAAAATAGCGGTCGGCTTAGTGCAACATATGCAACACAACGATATCATGCAAAGGAGGGTGCACGATCAACATGATTCATGTTCACACATTCATGGTGAAGAAATAACACAGTACCTCGCCTTTGATGAGCTACATCCTCCAAGCAGTCAGAATCAGGGAAGTCCAACAATGAATGACGTCTGTCTCATGCCGATGTAAGCCAGGCTCTCAGGATGCTAGCTGATGTGGAAGTTTGGTGTAAATAAAGGACGGGAGCTACGGCTAGGCAAGTTTATTTGCTTGCACTGTACGTCTCTGTCAAGGGACCTTCTCAGCCCGCACAACACACTTCCGGCCTTCAAAATAAAAGCGCTTTGGGATACATACTGTTTATTTCTGTTAACAAAATAAGGGTGTCATAAAAACATAGCTTACACCAACATTGAGGTAGAAAACAAAGTATACTACGAAAAGTAAACGTGTGAAAGTGTACTCTTTTAAAAAGAAACACGCATCGGAATCGAGAATTGTTAGGAATCATTCAAATTCAAACGAGGCCCAACCCTACATATGTGACATCACCACCTAGTGGCCTGGCATGCATATTACATTTATGTCATTTCAGCAAGTTGCTTTGATAACTTCTACATGTTTTCAAAAATCACTTTTTGCTAGGTTTTTTCCACATAAACATACCCTAATTTGCACATGTTGCCGTTTTCATCCAAATTAAAAGGTAGTACAGTACTGGCCACGTATATTTCTGATCTCATGCCATTCTGCACGAACCAGGAAGTAGCATGCTAGCTATCAGGTACCCAGAAAACATGCTTGCTTCCACTTTTTTGTCTTTTTAACATTTAAGTCACATTGCGAAAGTGGTACAATCCTGTCCTTGTGTTGCTCACGTCTCACGCCATTCTCCAGGAACCAGAAAGTAGCATGCTAATTATCGGAAGATCAGAAACTAGCCCCACCCCCCAAAATATGGCAGGTTACAATTGTTTTCACCTTTTTTTAGAAAGAAAATAATGCTCTATGTGACAGCGGAGAAGTAGTATAGTCCTAACTGTGTCTTCCTAACATTTGATATCATTTTCCAGGAACCAGGAAGTAGCATGCTAACTATCAGATCACCAGAAAATCACCCCAAAATGGCACTTTTTTACTTTGTACGTTTTTTACTTTTCTGGAAAGTTGTTTTTTGTCTTTTTGACATGGGAAAAAAATGGTACAGTCCAGTTCTTGTGTACATAACGATCCACGTAATTCACCAGGAAGCAGGAAGTAACATGCTAGCTATCATATGACAAGAAAAACTTCCAAACTTTGGAAGTTTACTACTTTACTAGACTTTACTACTGAATTGATATTTGTTAGAGAATATTATTTGGTCTTTTTGACAATGTCTGTACCAATAAAGTTAAGTTTTTCACTTTTGTTAAAAGAGTTTATTTTCTCTTTTCGACATTTCCCCCATGTATCAAAATGGTACAGCCCCCATCATCATCATCATTTGTTAGCAAGTTAATTGGGCTTTAATCTGGTTAATTTTGTCTGCTTTTGTTGTGTTTTAATAACAAGATTCGCTCTTCCACCATAAGTTAATTGGACATTTATTGACATGTACTGCTGGGTTACTGTCATATCGCGCTGCTGATTGCACAAAGTGTAACTAGCCAAAATGCAATTGAACAAGCAAACACAATTCACTTTTCTCAACAAGTCAGCCTTGGCGGAAGCCTTTTCTGTTGAGGGCTATTCCACTGTAGTTTAAACAGTAGTGTCCTTGTACTGTACACACACACACACACACACACACACACACACACACACACACACACACACACACACACACACACACACACTTGCAGAAGTTTGCAGGCAAGTTGTCAAAAAATGCAACGTGCCTAAAAGAGATTAGAGGCAGTTGGGTAAATATTGAATATTCCGGAACAAATGAGACACTGTTTAGCAAAACAAGCCTGTTTCACAGCGGGGGGTGAGGGGCGTGTATGTGCAGGGAAGGGAGACTGGGGGGCGGTGCCAACCACAACACTGCAGCACTGTGCACGCTTCTTTTTGTGTTTTTTTTAGATAATCTAACTATTTCCCAGCTAACATTCACAAGGATCTCCTTCTGTTATCTCCACTCGCCTCTACAACTTATCAAGCGGCAACAGAATGGAATGGTCTACAGTGTATGCGTGAGAAGGGGGGGGTGCACGAGTGCGCGCGGCACAATGATCTTATTATCACGGTGACGCTCCAAACACAGCCTGAGGGCCGATGAAGGAGAAACATGCAGATTATTATCTCATCATCAAAGTGGCACAAAAACACCCAAAGCAGCCAAATGCCTTGCATGCCCTTACAGTGTGTGTGTGTGTGTGTGTGTGTGTGTGTGTCTGTGTGTGTGTGTGTGTGTGTGTGTGATATATGTAAACAAGCAGTGTTATACTAAAGCATGGCTCTGGGCTTTTAAATAAATAGCAGCGAGGAGCGTGACACTGGCGCACAAGGTGATGATGCAGCACGTGAAGGCGGCATGGAGTGTCCCGCAGCCAACACACTAGAGGTCACATGATCTGTAGGCAAATGCACAAATGTCACATGTGCAGATTTGCTATCTTTTTTTTTTTATATCTTTTCTTAAAAAACGTGATGTTGTACAATTCAAAATCCCAAAATGTGGATGATAATTCATGTTTCCCGTACATTAATGTATCTGTGGCGGCCCGCCACGAATACATTTGGACGTTTATGATGGGCACTGCTTGACTCAGATGACATGTGACATGTGAACCCTCACTGGATGTCTTTTTCTGGGTTTACTACTTCTTTTTACACTTACATGACAGTTATAAAATCATCTTTTGTTGGTATACTACTTCCCCCCCCTCCCTCTTGTATGAGAGTTTAACAATATTTTGCTTGTTTTACTACTTCTTTTTACCCTTGTAAAACCATATGTTGGTGGTTTTACTTCATCTTTTTACACTTTTTTACTACTTTTCCCCCCATTTGGAGATAGATAGATACTAATCATCTCCAAGAGAAACTATGTATGACAGTTACATCATTATTTTCTGGGTTTACCACTTCTTTTTACACTTTCTTTTTACACTGCTCTCAAAGATCGGCCGATTTCCGCAAAAAAAAATTGCGTGATTGGCATATCCCCATAACTGCCTTTCAAGGCTGATCATAAAAGCCAATCACTTGTGGCTAGCACTATTGCAGTGCGCAGCGGCAGTGTCTTGCCCTAAATAACGTCTTGGGCAGCGCCGTCCTCCCACTTTCCCTCAATACCAAAGCATCATGTCTACCTAACTGCTAACACATCACGAAAACTATCTTGCGGGGCTAAAAAAGTTTAATGTGGCATTTGAAGAACGACCCTTGACGTGAGTTTTGGAGGCTCACGTCAAACGACAGCTAAGCCGTGTGCTCCACAGTAAAAAAGCAGCTATTGGCTGTCCTAGAAGTCGCCAGAAGTAGCTAGATGACATCATTAGCAAATTTGCATACTATTTGCATATGATGTTGTAACACCATTATAAAAAATCAGAACCTCGTAGGAGAATCTTCAAAAAGTAAGTAAAATATGTTTTTGTGTACATGAAGGTGTATTTACGGTTCCTTTGTTCATATCATAGAGCCAGGAGCACCGGTGCAGCCAGGAATTCTGGGTCCCATGAAAACAAATCACGTTGCCTCCCCCTTTATTAATGAACTACTAATTTTTATTAGTAATTACCTATTTTTGGGCCCCCCTGGCAGTCAAGGGACCTTGGAATTGTCCTGAACTTTCCCCCTTATACGGCACCCCTGGCCAATAGCACTCAACGTAAATCACTTGAAAAATGGATAATTAATCCATGTGATCGGTAGCAGTATTGGTCGATTTTAGTCCTGGATGATCGGACTCGGCAGTATAAAACCCTGATCAGAGCATCCCTAGTAAAATATATATATATTTTGGTTGTATTACTCTTCCCCCCCATGAGAGTTTAACAGTATGTTGCTAGTTTCATTGCTTCTTTTTACACTTGTAAAGCCATATTTTGCCATATCTTTTAAAACTTGTTAAAAATTATTTTCTGGTTTTACTACACCTTTTGACACTTATGTCCGCTAACGATGTTAAAATGTGACCGTGAAACATTGTGCGGGGTTCTACAGATAAGATTCTTATAGTGGCCACAGCTTGACCCTGGAACAGATTAATCTAATAGTTCAATTATCTCCTATTGGGAAAATGATTGACCAGTTTTCGAGGCATATTTTCAACCCCTGTGTATGAAATGTGAGTAAAAACACCATGAAAAAAAACAAACGTAAGGTGTTTTGACAAAAAGCACCACAATTGTGTTGTGTGGTTGAAGTCCGAGTCGAGATTGACAACATTGTGATCAGGTAGCACAAACATCGCGTGCACTCTCCACATTCACTTGCATGGTGCGTGTGCATGCATGAGCGTGCATGTGCTTGCCCAGGGTGGTGCGCTGCAGTCGGCTGTCTATAAACTAGTCGTCTCTACCTCGCCGTGCTCCAGTCAACTTCCACGCTGGGTCGAGGAAGGTCCGGGCGCCTTAAAACTCAGCGTGGCTAAAAGCGAAGCGGAGCCTCGGCGCGGTGAAGCAGCTAGTCCTCTCCCACTGTCCCCGACTGCCAGCACCCGGCTTGAGCGCTCCAGGGTGAAGTCGGCGGCGGCGTCGCGCTTGGACTCAGGCCGGGCAGAGAGGCGCTGCTCGGCGGGCATGGCTTCACCTCCGTGCGGCCACGGCAACTTCGACTCCGGCCTGGAAATCAAAACTCGCTCGGTGGAGCAGACGCTGATCCCGCTGGTGTCGCAGGTGAGTCAATTTCTTTTGTTTAGTTTCCTTTCTTTTAGTTTTCAACACACTTTCCTCGCATGTTGTTACTTATTAGGCTGCAAATGGCAGACCAACCCCCCCCCACACACATACACTTTTGTTGCTAGTTTGGCTGTTGTTGGGCAGAACCTGGAAGATTACATAACACGGTGTGCTTTTATCAACAACACCCCACCTTTACAACACATCTTATGTATAAAACTACACCCCTCTTTGTTTTTGTGTCGGCGCCAAAAGTTTCCTAAAAGTTTGCTCACACACTAAAGGTCTGCATGAATGAATGAATGGGTGTATACAGAGAGTCACACATTCACATTCATTGAAGCTATTGTGTTGCTGAGAGTCAAGCGTTCACATTCCATTTGTTCCTCCATACTTTAATGTGTAACTGCTGAGATTCACGCATATGAATGTCAAATGTGCTGCTATGAATGCTGAGAGAGCAGATTTCTATACAAAATACAGCATGAACGCCGGAAGCCAGTGTACGTCAAAGCGTTATAGCAGAAGTGGCGTTCACCCTAATACTACTGTGCATTGACAAACTGGCAGTGGGGAATGCCGAGAGTCAAACATTCACGTTAATGTGGGCCATCATGCATCACAAACTTGAGATTCAAGTACACGTGAAACCGTCATGCTCTGAAGTCTTATGGTTAAAGGAGAACCACACGTCCTTCTCTTTTCTGTGCGTTCTCAAGGTATACACACAGCTAAAGAGGCAGCTAATTAATGCACCTAATGGGACACACCTATCATGCCTAGAAAGCCTGCTATTAAAGCACCCCGAAAAGCCTCCAGCAAGGTTTTATGGTTTTATATCCATGCTGTGACCATGTAGGCACATTCATGATAGCATGAAATACTTACAGTATTTTGCCATGCTTTGGTCGTTTTAAGCATTCCCAGAACTTCCTTCCTGGGTGCAATGATTTCACATAGCAACATAGAAAGGAAGGCTACACCAGAAAGGACACGTACGACCAAATACAAATTAATGGAACGGATATTGAAAAAGTGGAAGAATATAAATTCCTTGGGGTTATAATAGATGAAAAAATGAGTTGGAAATCTCATATTAAATATATACAACAAAAGGTGGCGAGAAATATCTCTATATTGAATAAAGCAAAATATCTTCTTGATCAAAAATCACTCCACACTCTGTACTGTTCCTTAGTATTTCCATATCTAACGTATTGTGTGGAGATATGGGGAAATAATTACAAAAGTAATCTTCACTCACTCACTGTACTGCAAAAAAGATCTGTGAGGATAATTCATAATGCCAAGTATAGAGAACATACAAACCCTTTATTTTTAAAATCACAGATATTAAAATTCGCAGATTTAGTACACTTTCAAACCGCTAGAATAATGTATAAAGTTAATAATAACTCGTTACCCAAAAATCGAATCAAGTATTTCTCAATCAGAGAGGAGAAATATGATCTTAGAGGAAAATTAAACCTAAAACATTTATATGCGAGAACAACGCTGAAAACCCATAGCATTTCCGTGTGTGGAATTAAATTATGGAACGGATTGAGTAAAGAACTCAAACAATGTACAGAGATGAGCAAATTCAAAAAACAATACAAGCAGTTGATGTTTGCCAAATACAAGGCAGAAGAGTCCTGATTGTTCTGTCAGGTTTGTTATTTTATTTTATTTATTTATTTTTTTATTTTCTATTTTATTTTATTTTATTTTATTTTTTATTTATTTAATTAAATTTTATTTGTTATTTATTTATTTCTATTTATTTATTTATTTATTTATTTATTATAATTTTCTTTGTTGTGTTTAAAAAAAAAAAAAAGCTTTGTTCTTATTTATTTATTTATTTATTTAGTATTGTCATCATTATTATCATTATTATGAATGTTCTCTCTTTTTTTGGGGGGAGGGTTATCTCACCGTTATCTATTATGTGTTATCCTGACTATCACTGAAAACATGACATGGAATCCAGGAAGTGAACTACATGTACTGTACTAGATGTAGAATGGATGGGGGGTAGGATTAAATAAGCTTTGCTTCTTCCTACTCCTTTTGGACATGTGGAACTGTCAAAAAATGATTCACGAGATGTATTCCATTGTAACCTTCATGTTCAAATAAACTAAACCAAACCAAACCAAACACCTAGAGTTAACTTTTCCACACTCAAAAACAACAACAACACAGCAGCAGTAGTGGCAGCTCCAACATGTAGTGTTACCTTTTTCTTGTGGCCTGAGGCACTGTGAACGAGTGTGTGGTGAAGGTAGTCGCTAGCCGGCTAGTACCTAGCCGGTGTGGTGTGGCGAGGTGTCACTACACCAGGAAAGTAGTTCTTCGGAGTTGATAACAATAATAATAACAATGTTGCTGTAGCTTGGTTAATATGCAGGTCACATTATGTAAATGGAGTGTTGTTTTTAGAAGGCTTTATAGGCGGAATCGATGCGTGCCATCACATGCATACTTAGCTGCCTCTTTTTAGCTGTTTTTATATGTTTAGAACGCACAGAAATGAGAAAGACATGTGCGTTCATGTCTCCCATAAGGATTGTGGATGACGGGCAAAATTCCCCAAAAGTGCAGTTTTCCTTTATGGTGTGAATGCTGAAAAACTCGGGACTGTAGAGAGTGAAACTTTCACCCATTTGTGTATTGGCACTGACGCTGTCACCGTATGGATGCTGCAAGAGGAGCATCTGCTGTATAAACAAAACAAACAAAAGCAAACATTACTGCTGCTTTTTTTTAGCTTTTACTTTCTCACTTGTAGAAATGTGATAGTGTGAATGCTGAGAAGAGCACTGATGCATGTTGAAAAACGTTATTGTGTGAATGCTGTGAGTCCAGCATTCCCACTTTAAGATATGGCATGTCAGAGTATTGATCGCGTCTGTGCGCAGCGATGCAAGTATTTAGCCAAAGGCTAATACGTGAAGGTGTTATGTGGTGAAAAATATGTGAATGCTGGGAGTCGAGCATTTCCACCACTTTCAGAACAAGTCAAAACAAATGCTGAGTGCCAAGCATTCATGGGACAAAAAGTGAGCAAAAAACATGACAAATACAAATGAACTTTCTTCTGTCGCTTCTTTTTGTGTTTTTTATGTCACAAGCAAGACAGAGCCAACTGTTAGTGCTTTCAGAGGGGCAGGCTTAGCTATTAGAGTCGACAAAAGTGACCAATAAGACCGAAAAAAGCCACTAGAGGTCTGAACTGAATACTCGCTAAATATAAGCTGGCAACATCGATCCCTCCTGCGACATCTTCTTATTCTCCGGCAGACCAGGTGCGTATGAGGTGTGTTAAGAGGCAGAGTTATGATGCCATCTACTGTATGGAGTTGGAACCACAAGCTCCATACACAGACACACCAGGCCCGACCGTGATAAATGATTTATAAATCAATTATTTTCCTCGCTAGAGCATGGAAAACCTGTTTATGACCTTCTAAATACGGTTTGTAACATTATCAGAGACGTCTAGACATGAAATAACATGACCTTTAGACTCCTGTTACCCAATATAGTAGATATGAATAAAATGAAAGAAAATATAGAGTGGCACATGTTTTGTACAGTATTTCCTGCGGTGGCTCTTGTCTCATCAGTGTAACAGTGTAGAATACTACATATCACCACAACGTCTTTGAGTGTGTCTTCTGAATGCCTTGTATTTGTGTTGTACTTTATTTGGCCATTTTTTTGTTTGAAAATGCTTAATTTAGGCAAAAAATACACCAAATTTGTTTCAGTATGTAAATGTTGTAACTGATGATAGGCCGTAATCAACAACGAAACGGCATGAATTATTAATTAATATATTTATCATAGAGTGAAGCCGCTAAATTGGAAGTGTGAAGTGGCGAGGGGTTACGGATTACTGTGCAATTTGTTTATGAGTGAGGGCCAACAGGTAGGGCTAAATCTATTTGTGGCGGTCCAAATACTGTATGTGTGTTTTTTGTTTTTTTTACATGTCACATATGATGGGTTGCGTCAGCCTTGTAAATGCTAAAGGCCTCGTTATGCTGGAGGCCACGGGGAGGCCAAAGGGGACCAGTATGAATGTCCCCCCACTCTGCTGGGAGTCGGGACAAAGAACTAAAGGAAGGTTCCTGACCCCAAACCCCCTTGCTGAATGAAAATGTCTCATTTTGCAGGCCTTTTTTACTCATCCTAGTGCAAAAGTTGAAAAAGTGCAAGTCAGGTGAGGTGTTACCTGTGATGCAAATCACATAAGAAGATTTATTTCTTGGCCTTCATGCAGAGGCAGACGTTAAATCTGCTGTTCTTTTAATCCTATTTACTAGGTGGTAAACTCATAGTGGCTGCTGAGCTGTAAAAAAGGGGAAAAAAGCTCTTGTTGCTTCTGGCTTCTGTAAACTTTGCTTAAAGATGCATTATCACCTCTCGCCTGCAGGGGGCCTCTTAAAAATATCCGCAGTATTTAATTGAACGCAGCCTTGATGTGCACAGTAGCAGAGTTTGAAATAATATATTTTATCACTGTTGAGAAGTAGGCATGAAGGACAGTCTGTTTTTTTCTTCCTTAACTTCCCCCCTCTTCTGTCAGCATGTTCCCATAGCAACAGAGCTCTGCAACGGTGAAAAGAAACAATATTTCTCAAGGACTGCTTTGCTGCTGTGATGTCATCAAGGTAGAGAACCGTGCCGGATGTCGCTTGCTTCGTTTCACTGCTGCTGGGAGATTGAAGGTGGACTTCAGCTCCGCCTACCATGTGTTTTTAGCATACATTCATTTATTTGTGGAAGCCCGCCTCAAATAAATTTGGCCGTAATTGTTTTGACCTCGCTCACAAACACACCTGAGAATAAGCAGATGTAGCAGGAGGGATCAGTGTTGCCAACTTAGCCACTTTCTGCCCAAATTGTTGGAACAAACTGTGACTTTTACCCAAAATTCTCCATATCGGGTTGTGTTTTTTTTAAAGCTACATGTATTTTTGTCAATAATTTCATCCAGGTCCTTGCTCAAAGTTGCGTCTTACTCAGTCAGTCACCTGCCAAAGCAACAGGTGGCACTGTTGCCTCCAACTGTAAGGCCGTTGTAGCCAATCACAAGCAGGAAGAAAGCAGTTTCCGGAAAAGGCAGCATAACCACAATGGTAAATTGAATGGAAATGTGTGAACTCTTGAATATAAAGTTATAACATTAAAAATAAAAAAAATAAAAACTACATAAGTAGCGATGTCATCCACATACGGCAACATCTGCATTTGAAAATAAGGGAAATTTATCAAAAACTATTTGAACGGGAAAGAACGGCAAACTATGTGAGTTTCTCGATGAAAATAGATGGGAGGTTCGTCAGGTATAGTCAAACAAAGGACACAACCCCCTCCTCCAAAATCTTTCATTTTCATGCGCATGTGTCGTAAAAAGGTGTTTGTTTTTAGCAATATTGAAAAGACTGTATTTCAACAAAATGAATTGCCACCATCATGTGAATTAAATGTAAGTCATGTAAGTAAGTCCCTCCTCCATCTAAAAGCATTTACAGGCGACTTCGTCTCGTGACATAAAAAAAGATATGACAAAAAGAAGAAACAGAAGAAAGTTCATTTGTATTTCGAAACATATTTGCTTTGCTTTTCATGTTTGTTGCTTAACGAGCAAAAAAAACACATAAAGAAGCGACAAAAGAACATTCATTTGCATTTCTAAACATATTTGTTTTGCTTTTTATTAGGGCTATCAAAAATATTGCATTAACGGCGGTAACTAATTTATTTCATGAATTACATTACTTTTTTCTGTTTAATTAACGCATGCGCACCAGCGCAAGCATGCGTCTCTGTTATGATGGCAGACGGCAGCACGGTGGAGCGTCCTCACAGTCATACAGCGTCTGACGTTCTTTTCTGACTTGATTGTGACCTGAACACATCAACAGCAGTACAATTCCAACACCACATACTGTATGTATCTCCAACTCACACACGTCTCTAGTCCCTTCATCCTGGGAGCCACACTTCCTCATTCTCATTACAAGAACGCGAGATGCATTCAGGGACACTCCGAACATCACAAAAACAGCTTTACAGTGCGTGCGTGCGTGCGTGCGTGTGTGTGTGTGTGTGTGTGTGTGTAAATAAACAGGAACATAAACATGAAGTGGATATTCTTAGCACTTACTTCGTAATTCTTAATTCGGACGTACAATTTGCTACATTTAAGTACGCTGGAAAATACACTGAAAACAAGTACATTCAAAGTGTGATTCCAATGTTGTGTTACTATTAAAGAGACTAATGTTAGACAAATAGATTTTTAGATTTTAGACTTTTTAGACTGTGGTATCTTTTAGCTTGATTGACATATTCTGTTCATTTGGAGCTGTTAATATGTACCGATATAATATATAATCCTGTCCTGTCATTTATCTTTCTCTTCATTAAATACAGTAAAAATGGGCATATTTCAGACATAGTTGCTAATGGTGATTAATCATGATTAATTAATTAAAAAACGGATGAATCTGATTAAAATTTTTAATCATTTGACAGCCCTACTTTTTATATTTTTTTGCTCAGTGAGACCCTACGCCATCTAAAAGCTCTCACAAGCAGCTCCGTCTTGCTTGTGACATAAAAAAAAAACACGTGAAGAAGAAACAAAAGAAAATTCATTCGTATTTCTAAACATAATTGTTTTGTGTTTCATGTTTTTTGTTTAATGAGCAGCAGATGCTGCTGTGGGCCCTTGCGCCGTCTAAAAGCACTCACAAGCGGCTCCGTCTTGTTTGTGACATTTATAAAGACGTGACAGAAGCAAGTTCATTTGTATTTTCAAACATTTGTTTTGCTTTCCATGTTTTTGGCTCAACGGGGAGCCCCCCCCCCCCCCCCCCCCCCCCCCCCGCCCCCAATGCAACCCACCACACTTAAATGTAACCCTCTTAAGGTGGGAATGGGGAGTAAAGGAGCAAGGTGGGGACTAAAAAAAATCTTGTTGTTGTTGTTGTGTATCATTAGATGTCTATCAGGGAGGAAATGAGAAAAGCTGCTGTTGCTCATGTCGTCTGATGTCCTCACCTCTCCTCCTCTCGTCTTTGCTATCCCGTGTTGATATTCCCCAGCCTTCTTATCGGCCTCACTCCCACTGCTGTGTAATTATACGACCACACACACACATGCACACGGGATAGGCACATGAACACACCCATGTCTGTTCTATTCAAGCATGTTCACTTCTTTTATTGATTTTTTTCCATTTCCCCTTTTGCACTTCCTGTCTGGCTTCCCCTGAACCACATGACCACTTTTCACTTCATCTCATTTACAAGACCGAGGAGGCCTTTATGGAGCGCCGCCTCGGGCTAGGAAGTCGGTAATGTGCTTGACCCCCCCCCCCGCCACCACCGCATCTCCATACCAATGGCGGGCACCAGCTGTGATGCAATCGGCCTCCACGTGGAGAGAAAGAAAGTTCTAGTGTGTCCTACCTGCCTGCCTGCAGGCCAATTAGTGCTAATCTGGAGCTGGTGGAACACGAGGAGAAAGCACGGCGGTCTTCCAGCTTTAGAATGCTAAAGTCTTGCGTAAAGGTGCACACTTTGATCAGAATGTTATAAACGCTTCTGACACTTAAGCCTCGTGATTAAATCGCTTGTTTTTCCTGCACGGATAAGCCGGGATTTTTTTTTTTTTGTGCAGGGATTTTCTGCAATAATTGGGCCCTCCCGCCTAAGTTTGTTAGCTCAGTCAAGCTTCTAGGGGTTTGTGTTCTGCCAGGCTGCTTGTTTATGTTATTGCATATTTTTACAACCAAACAAAAAAGCTCGCTGGCATATTTTGAGGGATGCGATTTGCTCTGAGAATTAGACAATTTTTGCCTCTGAAATGCCGCGTAAGCACGGAAATCATCCACTTATGTCTTGTTGTGTTTCCAAAAAGCATTCAACATATGGCTAAGTTTCTTTATTTCTTGTTGTAATCACCAAGGTTTCCTCACAGGACTGCAATCTACCTTTGGCGAGGGTAAATCATGTCATTGTCTAATTTGCAAAATTGCCCATGACGCCATAGAAGACAAAAAGTGAGCAAAAACCCAAAAATATGAAAATTTAAAAAATCAGTTTACAAATAGGGCCGCACGGTGGTCTAGTGGTTAGCATGTTGGCCAACACAGTAACAGTCAGGAGATTGGGAAGACCTCGGTTTGATTCTCCCTTGGGCATTTCTGTGTGGAGTTTGCATGGTCTCTGCGTGCGTGTGTGGGTTTTCTCCGGGTACTCCGGTTTCCTCCCACATCCAAAAAAATGCATGTTAGGTTAATTGGAGACTCTAAATTATCCATAGGTATGAATGTGAGTGTGAATGGTTGTTTGTCTATATGTGCCCTGCCATTGGCTGGCGACCAGTCCGGGGTGTGCCCCGCCTGTCACCCGAAGTCATCTGGGATGGGCTCCAGCATGCCCCCGTGACCCTATAGAGGAGAAGCGGTATAGAAAATGGATGGATGGATAGATGTTTACAAATACAAAACTTTCTTCTGTTGCTTCTTTTTGTGCTTTTTTTATGTCACAAGCAAGACGAAGCCGCCTGCGAGTGCTTTTTAGATGGGAGCAGGACCCGCTGCTCATTGAGAGGAGCAATGTGTGCTTTCATGTTGAAGTCTCCAAAAGTGTCTAAAAGGAAAAAAGCAAAATCTGTCCGCCAGAATCTGCAGTCCGCACCAGTGTGTGTGTGTGTGTGTGTGTGTGTGTGTGTGTGTGTGTGTGTGTGTCTTTGTGTGGAATGTGAGATTGTTTGCTAAGGATCAACAGAAACTACGGGGATGTGCGGTGGCGTAGTTGTGCAGGCGTCATGTCTGTATAGCGGTGCGTCGCTATTGTGACTCGCAGCTCATTGGCCCAGTCAGTCAGCGCCAAGGACAATGTTTACATCAACATAGTTGAGTTCAGGTCCTGATGGTGTGATTGCGAAACCCTTGGTCTGACTTGGATGCATTTGTGTTTTTGCCGTTTCTGTGATACTTCAACTTCTGTTGAAGGGACTGCAGTGTTGATAGCTCCGCCCCTTAAGGTACATTATGGCTGTTTTGAGAGTGGAAATGCACAACATTCCAAGCCAAATAACTGTTCCTCCCGCTGGAGGAACGATGTGTTGATGTCATTGTGGTGCTGGTACCACATGTATTTAAATTGTTTTGTTGACGAAAACGAGATGGTGACGAGCTAAACATGGTTCTTTGATGACTTAAACGTGACAAGTCGGGGTCTTCCTACATTATTATGTATCAAATTAAAAGCACTAAATGAATACTGAGCCACCATCCACCAGTACGAGCCAGGAGTTAGTGTTTCAGAGAGAAGATTATACGTCGCTGTTTGATGTGTGTGATAACAAACAGTGTGCTAGCATGATGGGTGGGGGGTGGAGGGGCACGTTTATACCTGTATGTGTTTTTTAAATTTTGTAAACGGGCTAAAAACGTTAAAGTAATCAATTGTTCATTGCAGTTAATAGGTTCCAGTGATTAGCGAATTTCCGCAAAGTAGTATTCCTTATTTATAAAAGGAATATTTTGGTACTTAAGCATAGAAAACCTGTTTACGACCTTCTAAATACAGTTTTTAACATTATTAGAGCCCTGCAGACATGAATTAACACTCTTACAGTCACCTTTACACTCCTATTACTCAATACAGTAGACATAATAACAGGAAACAAGACATATTAGACATAAATATGACCTGAATATAGACTCATGCAAGAGTTTTCTGGACAGCGTATACTTCCTTTGGTGGCAATCGTCTCATCAATGTAACATTACTGACCCCTAGTGACCGGTGCAGAAAACTACATATCATCGCAATCTCTTTGAATGTGTCTTCTGAATGCCTCATACAGGTATTTGTAATTTTGTTTTTATTAGCCGTTTTTGTGCTTGAAAATACTCAATTCAGGGCAAAAATATGTGAAATTTGCTTAAATATGCATAATATTTGACTCATAATAGGCCGTAGTCAAGCATTCAACAGTGATAATTTATTAATTAATACATTTTTGAAAAACCGTGATAGAGTGAAGCTGCGAAATTAGAACTGTGATTGTATTATTAGTATCACTATGATCATTATCATCATTATCAATGTCAACATTTAAGCGTCTTCTCTTTTTGTTCTATTTTTCCCATTTTTGCTGTTTTTTTTTAGTTTAATTTCATTTCTACAATGTGCCACAGGGCAATATAAAAAACAAGCTGCAGGCCGCACTTTGGACACCCCTACTACACCCCTACATGACGCTTCAATTCCATACAATCCCACTGCTTCCAGAAGCATCTAGATCAGGGATGTCTAAGGCTGGGCAATATGGACCAAACTCATATCCCGATATATTTATGTTGAGCATTGATATACGACATATATCCCGATATTTTTTCCACAAAGTGAGTTAGGACAAAGTCAAAGCCAAATTTGCGTGTGAACTTGTTTTATTAAAATTTGGAAAATCTTATAGAAAAATAGGGTTAAAATAAAACAGTTCAATCAGTTTTTGAAATAAATATAGAAAAAGTCAAATATAATCTTCAATCTTCTTTATAACAAACCTTCAGCCATGCTCAAATCCTCAGCTAATATGAAAAGCACAAAAGAACAAAATGTGAATAAAGTGCCCCTTTTAAGAGGGAATTTAAAAATGTCAGCAGCAACTCAAAAATATTTTACTTTGAACGTTATTATTTTTTTAGGCAAATATTTTTAAAAGACATAAGCATGTCTGTGCCAGGAACACCAACCTGTCAAGTGCATCAAGCTTAGCAACTGTCTGTCTGACTTGCTTGTGCATTTGTGGCAGAGCTTCTCATGCTAAATAATTGTGACTTGACATCTTGAGCCCATTATTTCCACCGATGCAGTGGGGACCATATCTTTAGCAATGTGATAGGACACTGCTCTAGTAATAGCACACCACTTTGCACTTTTCCTTTCATGAGGAACACAACAGGAAAAAGAAGCAAGCAATGAGCTTTGTGTTTTGTGGAGTTGTGCAGCCGGGGATGTTTCAGGCCCCAGCTTCACACACTCATACTCGACTTTGTGCCAAATTTTAAGGTGGTGAAAAAGACTTTGGTGCTTCTGCCCTTGACAGTCACTTTTTCGAAGTGCCTCCAAATTCCTGAGCCACTGCTTTTTCTTTTCTGACCCGTTCCCCGCAGACGTCGATGCCTCTTCATGTTTATTCACAACTGAATGGGGCTTCTGAGCCCGGCTGAGCGGTGCTCAGCGGATCAGTGAGACCGCCGCGTCAAGATACCAAAAGTTACAGTGCAAATCCAGTCTATGTCTATATGAACGATATGTTTGGTTTTGATATCGTGCTTAAAATAAATATCGATGTATCAGCCAGCCATAGGAGTGTCCAAAGGTTTTTCCAGCGATGGCCACATAATGAAAAATGAAAGGATGCTGCTTTGCCATTTTGATATTTTGTAAAGCAACACATTTCAAGAAAAAAATGCATCTCAGCTCTGTCATATACAGTGGTGTGAAAAAGTGTTGTTGGCTCCTTCCTGATTTTCCTTAATTCCTGATGAATTGTCTTTTCATCGAAGCACAACAAATATGAAGTACCACCTTCGGGCAAAGCATATCTTTGCTAACAACTTGGGATCAAGCCATGGTCGTCAAGCTACACTGGCTCGGACTTACCAACAAAAAGACAACTAGGACATCATACAGATAGCCACAGGTGAGCCATTATATAGAAAAAGATACACAAACTGTGTGGAAATGAAAAGGCAACCAAGTTGGACCAGGTGGCCAAAGCTGCGTTTTTTTGCACTGGACAGCAGTAAGCAACCATAACTACCTCGAGCTAACAGCACTTCTGATCGATGATAGTTGGCGGCTGCACTCATTTGCACTAGGCGTAGTGAAAACAGAGGAAAGACATTTCGCCGAAGCTTGTGCTCGTCAGTTTCTTGATGTTGCTAAGGAGCGGGGGATAATAGACAAGGTTACCACTATAGGGACAGATAGTGCTGGAAATATGATGACAGCAGCCAGGAGTCTACCATACAAGCGCTTGTCGTGTGTCGCACACGTGCATTGCTCAGCAAATAAAGACACCGTATTGGCTTTATGTGCTGTTAACACTGTTAAAGTTTTAAAATGCTGGTTTGTTTAATATTTCTATATTCAAACACCATACGTGTACTACTTTTATCTCAAGCCAATTGTAGTACTTCAATAGATAAAGTCAACTTAATTAAGCCCAAGGTAAATGTGTGATTATATAGCTAGATAGCTGCTTGAAAGGAAGCCACTCATGGCTGCGCCATGAAAAAAAATCATGATTGTGATTAATCATCACTAAATCAAAGTAGACATGTGATTAACTTGATTCAATTTTGTAATCGATTGACAGCACTGATAATATTTCAAGTTTATTCTTGTAAAATTGGGCCTTTTTTAATTTTTACTTTATACTTTAATTTAATTAATTAATTTAATTTTAATTGCTGCCGATTTTTTAGATTTCTGTTGTTTTTTTTTTTAAATTTCTGTATGTACTCCCATAATATTTTGACTTTATTCTCACAATGTTATACCTTTTTCCACAATCTAATTTCTTGAAAATTACAACTTTATTTGTTTTGTTTGTTTCTAACAATATTAAGAATTTTTAAGAATAACTTTTTTCTTTAATATTTCACATTTTATGCTAATAAAATGATATTATAATTTGTCCTCATTATATTTCATAATTCTGGTAAAAATTATTACTTTTTCTTGTTAGATTACCTCTTTTTTCTCTTAATTTTTAGACTTTTGTAAAATGACTACAGATTTTTGCTGGGTTTTTTTCTTGCTCAGTTATATTTTTAAAATGTGCCGTAGGCCGCACTTTGGACACCCCCGATCGCGATCGTTGTGCAAGCACCGTAAAGTCGTGAAGCGGTTTCCAGGGATTGACCATTTCCCATTAGCACAAAAATAAGCTCACTTGAAGGCGTCTCTAAATGCGAGTAAACATCTTTGATTCCCCTCGTGAATGGCGTGCAGCTCATCACACCTGACCAGTGTGTTCCTCTCCCTCCCGCTGCTTCTTCTCGCTGCCATCGATTCTCTGTTTAAGTGCTGATAAAAGGCTCTGTCTCACTTGTGCTTCCATTGACTCTTCCAGTGGCTAAGACGCTGCAAAGGAGGCTAACTTTATGGTGAGAAAAGCTTATCTCATCCTCTGCTCGTGTACAAGACGCATTGGTGAGCCTCAAAGTGGCATCATCCATTCTCGTACCAGCTTACAGTATGTTGGGTTTATCTATGCATGCATGCAACGCTAAGTGGTATCTGCACCTGCGCTGGTAAAATAGTCCACCTCATGAATGAAAGTAAGCATCCAGAAGATAAGGTCTCCTCCGTCATTAAAGCAGTCGCCCTCCGTGTACTCGGTGTGAACGGGCCCCCAGAGCCAGTGCGGGCTAATAATAGTGAAGGATCCTTGTCAAGTATCGAGTAGCGGACTCGATGCGGCGTTTCCTTCGGGATTTGTTTCAGGCAGCCGCAGTGTGGGAAAAGAAAAGGTTTTTTTATTGTGGTGCTCACTGCCGGAGCCAGTGGATATCAGTTGAAAGAAGTATAATGAAGTGATTTACTGCCTTTTCCAGCTGCTTAACAAGGTGGACTGCGTAGAGAACAGGTCTGTACAGCACACCGGAGCCCGCTTTAGTCTCCAACAGCTCTTCGAGTCCTGTCCCACCGTGTTTTTATTGCGTCAATGCTGAGAAACATTCAAATCGAGCAGGAATTTTTTAAAATTCCCACATTTACTGTAATTTAATATTTTCTGTGGCAATTTTGCTGTTGAAAATGAATGGGCACCGTATTTGGGGCCCCCTACTGATGGAAAATAATTTTACTTTTTCCATTACTGTGACATTCTTGCTTATTCTACAACAGGGGTGTCCAAAGTGCAGCCCGGGGGCCAATGCGGCGCGTGGCTGTTTTATTGTTTTTTATTGGCCCATGGCACATTCTAAAAATAGAATTTAACAAGAAAACTTTTAAAAAAAGGAAAAAATCTGCAGCAGTTTCAAGTCAAAATATTAAAAAAGAAAAAAGTTGTACTCCAATGCAAAAAGTTGTAATTTTACAAGAATAACATTTGGAGGCAAAATAACGCCATTTTTGTAGCATAAAGTTTACATATTAAAGACAAACATATTTTGCAATGAGAATATTATGAAAAACAAACAAAACAATTAATGTTGTAATTTTTGTAAATTTAGCTTGGGAGAAAAAGTTTGAATATTACGGGAATAACGTCAAAATATTATGGGAATAAAGTCATAATGGTATGCGTAAAAAGAAAATTTATAAGAACAAAGTAGTTGTAAAATAATTTCTAAAAAAAACAGCAGGAAAAAAAATGCTGAAATTTTATGAGAATAAAGTGAAAATATTGAGAGGAAAAAAGTTGTATTCTAAAGAGAAAAAAGTTACAATGTTACAAGAATAAACTTGTGATATTATGGGGAAAATAATGCCATTTTCTTAGCATAGAGTTGAAATGATAAAGGAAAAAGATGTTAGTTTTTTAAAAGATGTGATGTGAGAAACAAACAAACAAGAAGGAAGTAATTTCTCGAAAATTAGATGGGGAAAAAAGTTATAATACAAGAATAAATTCAAAATATTGTGGGAATAAAGTCATAATATTAGAAATAAGAGGAAAATTTAGAAAGAAGAAAGAAAGTTGAAATATATGTACAATTATTTAAAAAAAAAAAGCAAGCGCAGAAATGGGAAAAACTGCAAAAACGTTATGAGATGAAGTCAAAATATGAAGAGAAAAAAATTGTATTCCAAAAAGAAAAACAGTCACAATTTTAAGAGAATAAATTCATAATATTATGAAGAAAATAATGTCATTTTAGTAGCATTTCACCTATACCACAAAGCTGAGATGCAGTTGTTCTGTATACATACAGTACAGTGGTGTGAAAAAGTGTTTGCACCCTTCCTGATTTATTTTTTTTTTCTCATGTGTGTCACACCTAAATGTTTCAGATCATCAAACAAATTTAATTTAGTCGATGACAACACAACTGAACACAAAATGCAGTTTTTAAATGAAACTTTTTATTATTAAGGGAGAAAAAAAATCCAAACCTACATGACCCTGAGTAAAAAAGTGATTCTGTCCCGTTAAAACATAACTGAGATTAATTGAGATCCATCAGTCTGGAAAAGGTTATGAAGCCATTTCTAAAGCCTTGGGACTCCAGCGAACCACAGTGAGAGCCATTATCCATAAATGGCGAAAACATGGAAGAGTGGTGAACCTTCCAACCAAAATTAGCCCAAGAGCGCAGCGACGATTCAACCAAGAGGTCACAAAAAACCCAACAACAACATCCAAAGGACTGCAGGCCTCACTTGTCTCAGTTAAGGTCAGTGTTCATGACTCCACCATAAGAAAGACACTGGGCAAAAACAGTCTGCATGGCAGAGTTCCACCACTAAACAAAAAGAGAACATCTTGATGATCCCCAAGACCTTTGGGAAAATACTGTGGTCTGACAAGACAAAATGTTAACTCTTTGGAAGGTGTGTTTCCAATTACATCTGACGTAAAAGTAAAGCCACATTCAGAAAAAGAACATCATACCAACAGTGAAATATGGTGGTGGTAGTGTGATGGTCTGGGGCTGTTTTGCTGCTTCGGGACCTGGAAGACTTGCTGTGATAAATGGAAGCATGAATTCTGCTGTCTACCAAAAATCCTGAAGGAGAATGCCTGGCCATTTGTTCGTGACCTCAATGGGTTCTGCAGCAGGACCCATCCATCCATCCATCTTCTATGCCGCTTATCCTTACTAGGGTCGCTGGTATGCTGAAGCTTATCCCAGCTGACTTTTGGCCAAGTGGCAGGGTACACCCTGGACTGGTCACCACTCAATCTCAGGGCACATATAGACAAACAACCATTCATCTGCAGCAGGACAATGATACAAAACACACCATCAAGTCCACCTTTGAATGGATGAAGAAAAACAAAATGAAGATTTTGGAGTGGCCTAGTCAAAGTCCTGAATCCTATCGAGATGCTGTGGCATGACCTTAACAAGGCGCTTCATGCTGGAAAAGCCTCCAATGTGGCTGAATGACAACAATTCTGCAAAGATGAGTGGGCCAAAATTCGTCCACAGCGCTGGAAGAGACTCATTGCAAGTTATCACACACGCTTGATTGCAGTTGTTGCTGCTAAGGGTGACCCAACCAGGTATTAGGTTTAGGGGACAATCACTTTTTCACACAGGGACACATTTTTTTTCTCCCATAATAATAAAAAGTTTCATTTAAAAACTACATTTTATGTTCAATTGTGTTGTCGTTGACTAATATTTCAATTTGTTTGATGATCTGAAACGTTTAAGTGTGACAAACAAACTCAAGAAGGGTGCAAACACTTTTTCACACCAGTGTATAATACAAAAATATCGAAGTGGCAAAATTGCATCATTCACTATGTGGCCCTCGCTGGAAAAAGTTTAGGTACCCCTGTTCTACAGGGTGACATGGCTCAGGATTTCATAATTCAATATTTTCTGTGACATCTTCCCCATTGAAACCATTTTCAATGTCGCCCCCTGTTGGCGGAAATTCATTAACATTACATGTAACATTTTGTTTATTCTGTGAGCGGCAGCATGGCTCAGGTCCTAAAGTGGTCGTCCTGACGGTTGCTCGTTCGATCCAGTGAATAGATTTGAACACATTTCGACATTTCAGTTCAGCAGGTAAAGAACGCACCGCTAGGCTAAGGTCCTGCAATTAATCTATGAAACAATAGTTTTTTACATTTGATTGTGTGGAGGGCGTTCAGTCATGGCGACATAAACCACATACCACATCCAAATCCCAGCCTGTCCGCCCTTTGTGTTGTCCACCCATCAGATAGCGATGAGTGTGCTGGGTGTTGACACACAGGAAGTGATCTCTATCAGCGAGGATGCTGTGCCTAATGTAGCGTGATGCTCCTTCCTTTCTTTCCATTTGAGTCGGGCCTCAATGGAAGCGGATGAAGACAAAAAGGCCGGTCAGACAGATGAAGACGCCAAACAAAGAGCGAGGCCGTGTGGTTTGATGGTGGTCATTCCGAAATAACACACGCTCAATGCTCAGTATTGTCGGGACAAAGATCCTCGCAGGGCGGGATGGCCCACTTTGTACTCCTACAATGCTCTTATCACTTACTGATAGCTGTGATTGAGAGAGCGCTTTATGATGTCTGCTGCCTTCAGAGTCCGTGGGGAATTTGTGTCCCATTTGTTCTAAAGAACATTTTGTCAGGTCATTTCTGTTCCAGGTGTTTTTAGGGGGCTCCACAACAAAAGTCCTCCATGCATGCCTGGGACCTTCTCTGAACAATTCAGAGGGGACGAAAGACCCTTGTTCACAGTACACTAGCAACATGCCTACTATTGCCAAAAGCAGTCAGTCGGGGGTCCAAGAATGCCGAAAAACTTGTACAGGAGACGCCCTTACAACGTAAATAATCCGTTCCAAGAACCTTTATGTTATAGGGATTTTATGTTATACGAAGCGTAAAATACATGTAAATAGCCTAATCCGTTCCAAGATCTTCCCAAACTTACACTTTTGGGCCTTCAAAATATTCATAGTCCACCAAATATGGTGGGAAAATATAAGAAAACAGCATAAACATAGTAGAGTAACATTCCAATATAAAATAAGGTAAATAAGGTATAACGGTCGATGGGGAACAGCCGTATAGTCTAGCAACATCACTTAATTTCATACCACCGTCACGCTTCTGGATCATTTCCTGCTTTGTTTCGATTGACAACTTTTCCCTTTTTTCTTACCACTTACACTTGGTTTAGGGCCCATGGCTACGGTAATTTTAACACAAATAAAAGTAAACAAATTAAGAAGAGATTTCAATAAGTGCAAACTAGTTTAAGGGCGACTAAAATGAGGAAGGGAGCTCACACACAAACATGGACGCACAGGATAAGTCAGCCAATGAGATAAGAGCGTAGGCGGTGCCCCGATCATCAGCCAATGAGATGAGAGCGTAGGCGGTGCTCCGATAATCAGCCAGTGAGCGCATGAAGCGTCAGAATTTGTGGATAACTTCCTGCTTCCTTTTGATCGACAACTTTTCCCTTTTTTCTTACCACTTACACTTGGTTTATGGCCCATGACTCCGGTAATTTTAGCACAAAGAAAAGTACTGAAATTAAGAAGAGATTTCAATGCGTGCAAACCAGTTTAAAGGAGACTACGATGAGGAAGGGAGCTCGCATACAAACTTGGACGCGCTGGATAAGTCAGCCAATGAGCTAAGAGTGTAGGCGGTGCCCCGATAATCAGCCAATGAGAGCGTAAAGCCAGAAGGCGTCACCAAGTTTACTCTGTTAGTCTCCCTGTCGCTTGCACGGACTTGACGCTTTACGTTATATGGAATTCCTTACGTAATACGATGCGAATAATTTACATAAATTCTTTACGTTCAGTGGAATTTACGTAAAAGGAGGTTTACGTTATGCGACGTACTACTGTACTTTGTACCCTTAAGCCCCAAAAAGGTCCGTCACATGAATGGAAAATATAATCTATAAAAAAAATTTCGCCTTTGGATCAGTCAAATTATGTGTTTTTCATTGGGAGTGAATGGGGCCGAGGGTCAGGAGTGTAAGGGGGGGCCAAAAGTGTGAAAAAAAATTTTTAAATAAAGAAAATAAACTGAAGGTACAGTTGGGATAAGGAGTCGCAAAATATATGTAAAAAACATTTATGTTTTTAAAAAATAATTTAAAAAATTTATTTAAAAAATTATAAAAAAGTAACAAATTATTATATTTCATGGTAAAGTAATTTTAGGAATCAAGCATAAATACTGTTTTTTCCCAACTGTTCAAGGTAGCTTAATTAGCATTATTATTATTATCTAAATGTGTTTACATTTTAAATAGGCAATCAGATTAGAGTGCAGGACACTTTGCTTCATAACAAATGTATTTTATTGTGCATTTCTACATGTTATTTCCTGGTGAAGGAAATGGCACCATAAGGGGTGGAGCCCAACCCCTAATCTGTTAAAACAGCTGATTTAAGAGACGGGCTAATAAGCGGCATCAACGTTTGTGTTGATCAAACCCCTCAAACCACACATTGAGAAGGTTTGAGATTGACCTGATCGTGCCATTAAAGCTAAACATGGCGGTCACGCTGCAGGAGTCACATGAGAGCAGTCTTGCGGTCATGTGGTCACCCTTCCTCCGTGTTGGCTGCGCTCCTCTGTTGGCATTTGCGTCTCGGCTCCCTCGGAACTGGGCTAAAGGCCTCGGGGTCGGGGTTGTCTTGCATGTGGTAAGCGCCTTCCAATTGCACAAAGCTGCAACAGACCACACTTTTATCAGCGTGGACGTAAAGTCTGTCTTGAAATTAGCCGTCATTCGTGCTCTGATAACTGATGAGCGCACGAAGCGAAGCGTCACAAAAAGCTCTGAGTCGACATGTTTGCTCTCCCCCTCCCCCCGACTGTAACGCGGCTGAGGAAGCCTTGGGTTTGCCTTGTAAGTGTTAATTACTTTCCTGGAGCGCCTCTGAACGACTCCCTTTTTGCAGATAATGAGTTCTTTTAAGGAGATGAGCGTTAACACGACGGAACAAAGAGAGCGTGAAGGACACGGTGGAAGAGGAGAATGCCAAACATTTTCTTATCTGCACCGAGCCGGAGGTGTCAAAGTTGCAAAAAGGCAGAGTTTACGGCATTGTTTCAAACTCACTCTCCAGTCTACTCTTTGCCAGGTTTAGCACAATGAAAAGACTCTTGGCCGAGGCAAAGTGTTAACGATGATGTCATTGTCTAATTTGCATAATTGGTCATGATGCAAAACTCTGGTCAGAGTGGAGATTTTCCAAAACTCTGACTCAGCGTTTGTGTAAAAGAGAGGTTTTTTGTTTTGCCTTAAAATGTGCGACATTAGCTCGTGTTTTTAAAGCTTATTTGACAACAGAACATGAAGTTATTGACTTATGAGTGTTGCTTTCGTTTCCCGTAGTGGTAGGCGTGCATGTGTGCAAGCACCTTTTATAATACGCGGAAAGGGGGTCCGTGTAAGACTTTTACCATTGAGGCCCCTTTAAAAAAGTAATGCTTTTTAGTCTCGGCCCGTCTTGTTTTTATGACTGTTTTGTCATTTGAACTCCTGACTTTTTTCAATGGAAACGACGCAAAACATGCAGTATTTGCGCTCAACATTATGTGCAAAGCGGGATATGTTTAGGTTATTGTAGCCGTGACTTGATTTTTTATTGTTATTATAATTTATGATAGTTATTTTGTATTTAGATGTATTATATGTATTTATTATTACTATTATTATTAATTAATGTATTTATTTATTTTTTAGAGTTTATTGAAAAAATATACTTTTCACTCTTAAAGGGAAACTGCACAAAAAAGTGTCCATCATCCATAATCCTTGTGAGACTTGAACACACGTCTTTCTCTTCTATAAAAACAGTTAAAAAGAGACAGCTCGTTCATGCACGTATGGGACCCACTTATTCCGCCTGTTAAGCCTTGTGAAAAATACTCCAAAAAGCACCAACAATGCCCCATTTACTGTACATAGATTGTGACGTAGCTACTAGCCGGCTAGCCTAGCTTCACCACAGACTCACCCACAGTGCGCCAGTGTCGCACTCACAGCGCCTCAGACCACTACAAAAAAGGCAAGGCTGACACCACTGCTGCTGTGTTTTTATTTCTGAGTCTGGAAAAGTGAACGCTAGGCGTAAGCGTTTGTTTTTATATTGCGATGACAAGTCAGTGCGCTGAGGAAAAGCTCCGGTAATGCTTAAAAATTGCCAAAATACGCACAATACTGTGTTACATGTTGTCATGAATGTACCCGTTTACTACATGCTCACAGCATGGATAGAAAACCATCAAACCTTGGAGGTTTTTGGAGGTGTTTTAATAGCGGCCTTAGTAGGCGCATACAGTAGGTGAATCCCAATACGTGCAGTAGTGAGCTCTCTCTTTGTATCTATTTTTATATCTTTAGAACGCACAGAAAAGAGAAAGGCACATGTGTTCATGTCTCACATAAGGATTGTGGATGATGGGCAAAATTCCCATAAAGTGCAGTTTTCCTTTAAGCCCAAAAAGGTTTTTAAAAAAGATATACATTTAATATATGATTTTTTTTTTTCACTTTTGAATCAGTCAAATTATTACTTTTTTTTATTAAATAGATTTGATATTTATGTGTAAGATACATATTTTATATAATTAAAGTAATATACACTAAGTCCCCAACTTACGAACACAATTGGTTCCAGACGACTGTTCGCAAGTCGATTTGTTCGTAAGTGTTACGTGCAGTCAGATGGAGATCCCAATATGCAGAGCCAGACACAATCCAGGTCAAAATATAATATCTTTAATTTAGTTGAGCAGGAACCAAGTAACAAAGGAATAGCAAAAAGTTCTGAGTCCAAACTGAGGTAGAACGGTGCAACTAAAGTAGTAAAACAAAAAGGCACCGTGGAAAAAGGCAACAACTCACTGATGAGCAGACGGCGTCACAGGAGGCAAGGAACACGTGGAACAGACTTTGAAATAACACAGCAATCTTAAGGCCAAGAGCACAGGAGCAAACAAACTGGTGTTTCACGGGCAGCATGCAAACCACTAGTACAATCCCACGTCCTCCTCCTGCAGCCATGTGGCTTAAGAGCCCTTGATGACCAAGTGGCTACAGGTGTGCCTCGTGGCGCCACCCACTCAGGGAGTGAAGGGATCTACGAAGAAGCACACAGGTCAAAACATGAAACAAACCTAACAGTAAGTCCAACAAAAGGTAATATTAGCAATGATATAGGTACTACATGTACGTGTATACATATACAGTATATGTGTATGTATGTAAATATGAGTTTGGATGCAGTAGTAATATTAAACCAGGATAATTAATGAAAAAAACAATAATAAAAATGATATAATAATACGTAATGATAAATGTTATTTACCTTTGAAGAGGAGTGGTCAAGCATACGTTGTTGTGGTGGAGTTGGAGGAGGAGTTATTGAAAAAAAAGGACAAATGGTCGTGGTCGTTAGACTCTTCTAAAAGAGGTAGTGTTCTGTGGGTGGTGTAGAATTAAGCAGGCCTATTAACTCTTCATAAACTTTAATCACACGCTCTGTCCGGGTTGTATGTACAGCTACAATGTAGCTTTCTTTTCTCCTTTACACTCTCTCCCCACCTTCTTCCTCTACCTGTTGGTCCCATTAGCAGTGTCACACTGCCCTCTACTGGTCAAGCATGTACAGTATAAATACTGATGGTGTTACTACAAGGCAAAATACATGAAAATATAGACCAGTCAGCTTGTGTTGTATCTCCGAATGTTCGCATGTCGGATGTTCGTAAGTTGGGGACCTAGTGTATATGTAATATCTATATTTATATGTATTTTAGTCCTATTTTTATTAGGTATGTCCCGATCTGATTTTTTTATTATAAGAATAATAAGCTTTTGTTACAAACATGAATTGAACATGGTTATGAAAATAGGTCCCTAATCCAATAAAAGATCCAATAAAAGTCCAGCCAATAAAAGATAAAATTGAAAAAACTCGGCGTGCAAAGTACTTTTAGGGTAGGACTAATCATTTGACATGATTATTGAACAACTTGTGGTGTGATTTAGAAAGTGTTGCAGTGTGGCCCAGAGTTACGAACGTTACACGGCAACCGGCTCGGCCCGATCTCGTGGTGGAAGCCAATATTATCCGATCTTCAAAATACACTGGATCGGCAGCCGAACCCGATCTACCACCTAGCCATGCCGCCAAACAAGTAAATAATGAGCGTATGGGAAAGAGTGCCATGTTTACTTGCTACAGTACTGTGCCTGGACAAGCTGGAATAAAATGCTTCGTGAAACGTGAGGGCTGTACTTGAGACAGAAAGTTTGTATGCTTTCCGTCCTTCCTCTGCCGCCTCGTTTCCTCATTTCGGTTTCCCCTCACACATTTTTACATTCCGCAGTCCCTCCCTATCTCGCACAGCGCTTAGGCCTCTCACTTTGAATCTTAATCTCTCCAGAGAGTCTGGCGTCCCCGGATCAACTCATTAGCTATGCAGGCCCGTGAAACGGGAGCCAAAGGCTGCAGGTAAAAGCACAAAGCCGAGACGGCCGTAAGATGAGACGCCGAGACGACATTAACAGCGACGCCGAGCAGCAGCAGGACAAAGCCGGGAGTGATGTCAGTCTTGCAATCTTTGCTGTGACTCGCACATCCGAGCAGAGCTGCCTGGGGAAGATATGCTGTATCTCCTCGGTGGTAGGACACCGTTGGTGAACGTCGTCCAACCTTGACAAGTCACCGAGAGGCATGCAGCTTTATTGGAACATGGCGTGAAGCTTCCGCCCTGTCACTATTTCTGGGTGACAGAAGGCGGGAAGGAAACCTCGGAACACTCCGGACGCGCTATAAATAAAGATCCAGTTCACCAGGCGACCTTTCCAGTCGTATTTTACCAGCTGCAACGTCCTAAAGATGGACCCTTCAAGCCAACGCTTGACCTTCCTGATGAAAAGTCAATTTTTCGTCCCACATTTATCTTAACTTTAAACAGAAACCATCCTTTTCTGATAATATTTCAACTTTCATTTATTATTTATTTCTATTATTTCTATTTGTCCACCAGAACACTATTTGGGATGCTGGCAATTTTGGTCTTTAGGATGTCGAGTGCGAGTTTTTTAAAATTATCTGACACTGTAGGAATAAAATTAGCAAATTAGTGTTGAAAATAATTTTAGTTTAGTTTGTAAAAATATTTATTCATAGTAGCCTTGAAAGGGTTTTGAAAAAAGGCAATATAATATTTGATGAATGGAAAAAATATGAATATAAAAAAGAAATATTCATACAGTACAGTATATATGAAAAGATAATATTTATATAATAGATTATATTTTCAAGTTATTTTTGGCAGCTGACAATTTTGGTCCATAGGATGTTGAGTGTGATTTCTTTTTTAATATTTTGTATCTGATACTGTGGAGTAAAGAAAATCATGAAAACGAGTGTTCAAAATTTGTCAGTTTTAGTTTAGTAAAAAAAAAAAAGATACTTTCCAATGGGCATAATAACATTATTATTATAATTATATTTTAAAATCTTATTTTATATTTGGACAGTAGTTTATATTGAGTATTTGAAGGGTTTAACCCTCCAAAATGTAATTAATATTTGATATGTATATTTCTGGTTCAAAATTCTAAACTACTGTAGTTTTGGTGTAGTTAAAAAGATATATTTATACTTGCCTTGAAAGGATAAAAAAAAACCCCTCAAAATATAAAAAAATAATAGATTATATTTTCAAGCAGTTTTTTGGAAGTGGGCATTTTGTGTCCTGAGAACCTCGTGTGAGTTTTTTCTCAATGCCCGCAAATTCCGGTGTAACAAGCCTCTACTTTTTTCTCCAACGTTGACCCTGCGGTTTATACACCGGTTTGGCTAATATGTGGCCACAAACTACAGTTCCCATGATGCTTGGCGTGGTCATGTTTTAATCTCGTGACATCTCCTATACTTCTGAACTACTACTAATCGTTTAAATATGTATTTCGGAAAAGGCTATTACTAAGTTAGTCCATCATAAGGGTAAAAAAAAAGTTCAAAAAGTTCAGGAAATCATAAATGCAGAGAAGCCACCATTCTCTGTGTTTGTTAACGCTCTGCTCTCGTTGAGTGGAGCGGGTTATGCATGCACACACTCCATTTATACAAAATCAAATCTAAAACATTGTTGGATTTGTATTATTCAATAAACACCATAAATATGCCACCAAGATTGCAAAGCCTGTTATGTTGAATGAAAACAAAAACGGAGGGGACATATTGGAGTTTGTGCAGCGATGGCGTTGACGCATACCTGCATCAGCCGGGGGGATCCACGCACTATGATGACGCAAAGGTGCCACTGTACCGTGGTTCTACTGTGCGGGATCAATGAAGTTCTTATCTTAGCCATCTGAGAAGACCAAATACATGGGTTTGGTTCCTGTACAAACGAGCGGCGTTAGCTTAAATTTCTTTCTAGAAAGGCGCTTTATGAAAGCAAGTACATTTGTTTGTATTCACTTACAGTGCAGCCTTGCCACATCCAATATGGCGGCGATGTTGATGTAAGGCTCATTGCTTGAGGCAGCGTCTACGCATATGGTTTTGACAACAGCACTTCCTGTTTCCCAGCGTGCTTTGCTGTACTGTGTATTGTGAGCTTTGCTGTTAGTCTGCTTGCTAAGTAAAGAGTTCCTTCTTCCTCACAGGCTTGTGAGCGGCACAGTATTAACTACATGATTCAACAACGTTGCAGTTCTGCAACTTTGGCGCTAAAAAGGATATATTGACTTTCATTGTAGGGTAAAAGAAACATCAATACCGATGTTTGCTGATATTATGATTATAATGATTTTATGCCGATGGTGATCGTTGGCCGATATTATCGGACATCCCTAATTGTTATTGTTATATAAAAATTATATATGTGTGTGTATATATATGTGTGTGTATATATATATGTGTGTATGTATATATATATATATATATATATACATACATTTTAAATATTATATGTTTTATATGTTTATATTTTAGATTAAATGTAATTAATATTTGAATAGTAGCGCCCAAAAAATAAATCTATCTGTGGCGGTCCAAATGTAATAAAGGGGGCCGCCACAAATAGTAAATAAATTAATGAATGTATGGGAAACGCTGATGTTTATAGGACCTCCTCCGGTATTAAATTATCTCCTGCCGTTGTTCCTCCATCACTGTGTCGCCCTCCTTCCTGGCTGAAGTCGTGGTTTTGATGTTTGTCTTGATTAATTCATGCCGGGATTTACTTTTCCTCTCAAGTGTCAAACCTTCTTGTCTTTTCCTCCCTCTATTTTGGTGTGGGATGATTGGGCTTTTATTCCTCACCTGCCGTCTTATCTTTTGTTGAGGCGGGAAGGGGGTGAAAGGAGAATATTAAGTAATTTGCGCTTGGGGGCGTCTCAGAAACAAACCCAACTTCTTCTTTCCCACAAAAACACCGGGCGAGGCACCGATTTTTGTGTTCAGCGGCGATGGCGGCCTCGCTAACGGCGTGCAACCTTTTCTTTAGCGGAACATTCTATAGCTGTGGGAAGAATAGTGCGGCTTCGGCACAATGTTTGCTGTTATTTGTGCGGGACTTGTAATTAGCCGTGCTGATGACGGATGGAATGTTCCTGAGTTGGCAAGCAATGCGGGCCTGTCCTGTGTGGTATTTCATTACTCAGACGTTCACCATCAAGACGCCATGACATGAGAGGCGACTTGAGACCGCCGTGTTTGCCTGAAGGCAGGCTGTCATTGTGGCTTTTTTTTGGATCGGAACATGAGATGATGTCTCACATTTCTAAAAATAAATAAATAAATAAAAATACAAATCTTGGTTTTACCCATCATCACATGCTGTCATGGCCAATTGTGCAAATCATACAATTCATCAACCCAGCGCCACAGATAGATGGCAGGCCTGTGGGAACCACTGGATGATGAATCCCGAGGTCCTTATATGGAGTTCCACCTCTTTAAGTGCGCCACGGCGACTCATCAGTCTTTTTGGCAGCCTACCGAGGTTACCGAGAGGCTCGTCAATAGCCTGAGTCCACGCACTTCGAGTGCCTGCCTTCCTATCGGCTTTCAGGAGAACTTTTGAACAAAAGTGTGAGAAGGAGGCAGGCAGGGAGGGAGGGAGGGTGGGAGGGAGCATGCCTCTGGGCTGCCTTTTGCTTTCTTGTGAGGTCGCACAGGAAATTTAACAGCAGCATCGCAACGGATGAGAGAGAAAGAGATCAGATGGTCTCAGATCCCGACCTAGATAAGGATGGTTCTGGTCCTCAAGCCTGTTGTTGTCTTCTGCCGTCGAGTCGGGTTTTTATGCAGAATCATTAAACCCCACTTTGAATTTTGCGGCTTCACTCTATCACATGTTTTCAAAACTATATTCATTAATAAATCATATTGTTTTGTAGTTGAATACTATCTATTCCAATATGCATATTTAAGTACATTTTGGCCTAAATGAAGCATTGTCAAGTGTAACAATGGCTCAATAAAGTAACATACAAGCATAAGGCATTCAGAAGACACATTCATTATTCATTCGTTATTTCATGTCTAGAAGGCTCTAATAATGTTAGAAAGCGTACTTAAGTTTTCTGTTCTTAATGTGTCTTATTTTTTTCTTACGTCTACTATATTGGTTGATAGGAGTTTAAAGTTGAGTATGGGGGTGTTATTTCATGTCTAAAGGGCTCTAATAATGTTAAACTGTATTTAGAAGGTCATAAGCAGGTTTTCTTAGCTTAATTTGTCTTATTTTCTTTTATTATGTCTACTATACTGGGTAATAAGGGTGTAAAGGTGGCTATAGGGGTTGTATTTCATGTTAAATCATGTTAAAAAATTTATTTAGAAGGTCATAAGCAGGTTTTCTTTGCTTCATTTCTTATTTTCTCTTTTTATGTCTACTATACTGGGTAATAAGGTTGTAAAGGTGACTATGGGGGTTGTATTTCATGTTAAATCATGTTAAAAATGTATTTAGAAGGTCATAAGCAGGTTTTCTTTGCTTAATTTGTCTTATTTTCTTTTATTATGTCTACTATACTGGGTAATAAGTGTGTAAAGGTGACTATGGGGGTTGTATTTCATGTTAAATCATGTTAAAAAATATATTTAGAAGGTCATAAGCAGGTTTTCTTTGCTTCATTTCTTATTTTCTCTTATTATGTCTACTATGCTGGGTAATAAGGGGGGTAAAGGTGGCTATAGGGGTTGTATTTCATGTTAAATCGTGTTAAAAATGTATTTAGAAGGTCATAAGCAGGTTTTTTTTGCTTAATTTGTCTTATTTTCTCTTATTATGTCTACTATACTGGGTAATAAGGTTGTAAAGGTGAGTATAGGGGTTGTATTTCATGTTAAATCATGTTAAAAAATGTATTTAGAAGGTCGTAAACAGGTTTACTATGCTCTAACTACCAAAATATTCCATTTATAAATAAGGAATCCTACTTTGTCAGTTCTGGAACCAAATAGCTGCGATAAACGAGGGATTACTGTAATACTGTAATTTAAAATGTCTGCTAGAGAAGAAGAAGATGCAGCAGGAGGGATCAGTGTTGCCAATTTAGCGACTTTGTTGCTATATTTAGCGAGTAATAATTTAGTGAAGAGACTTTTGGTGACATGAAAGCACGCATCCCCTCTCCATTGTTGTGTGAGTGACGAAGACGCTCGCATCTTCTTCCGCTGTGGACACACATGTAAACAAGATGGCCGCGGCGCTCTGTCGCAGAAGAAGACGCGAGCATCTTCATCACATACACACGAATGGAGAGGAGACCCGAGACAAATATAGCACCGAGAAATTGGTGAGGTCTGATTTTTTCGAGCAGACATTTTTATCATGCAAATGTATTCCTCTTTTGAACGCATACTGTTTGGAAAAGCCAAAATCTTAACTTAAATGTCCCAGCAACTAAGCGGATCTACGTTCCTCGTCACGGAAATCCGACCGGAACTGGACTCGTGGGACCCAGTGGGGTGTAAGTTACTGTTGATGTACTACACTGCTGATGGGGATATCATGCAACTTCATGTCAAAAAAATCTCAACTATCTTTTAACTACTATTAATCGATATCGGCCCTGAAAAACCCAGATGGGTGGATCTCCATTCTGGAATCAATTAACTGCTATAAACGAGGGACGACTGTATTTAAAGACAAATCTTAGATTTATTATTAGTTATTAGTATAAACATTTTAGGTTCTCCTCTTTACATTTGACCTTTTTGCTCTACTTTTCCCAATTTTTGCAGTTTTTTTGGTTTAATGTTATTTCTACAATGTGCTGTGGGGCAACACAAAAATGCTGTGGGCTGCAAATGGCCCCCAGGCCACACTTTGGACACCCCTGTCATAAATATCTTTCTTAATGAACTTTTTTCAAATGGGTCATAGCCAATTATGCAAATTCCACAATGACACCATTTTCCTACCATTCATCTGCCACAAATAGATTGCAGTCCTGTGGGAAGCAGTGACTAGGTTAGGAATTCCACAGCAGGACCGCTTCTGGACCATCCGTGGGTTATTTGACATTCACAGTGTGGTCAGAAGTGACGATGGTGACCGACCGCAGCAGTCGTCGTGGCGTGACGGTTTGTGTTACAGCGGCGAGATCGATTCCCTCGCTCGCCTTCACCGTCTCGCTGAACGTTAGATCGCAGTTGACGCGGCCGTCGTTTCACGTTTGGCTTCCGATCCAAACCAGCTGTCATTTTTTTTCCTCCCCCTGAGAGGGTTTGAAAGGCGGTCCACCTCAAACCTTCGTCATGTCGTCTTTTTTCCTCCGCAGTTATCTCGCCATGGCAGCCATCCATCCGCTTATCCCTCTGCTTTATCGTTTGTTCCTTATCAGCTGCTGCTGGTTCCTCTCTGGCCTTCCGCAGCAGCATATCAGAAGGACGGATAGAGTTCTAGTCCCTAATTCTTTTAAGACAGGTCATACGTAACGCTCGCTGTTAAAACTGCTCGCTCTTAGAACTTGTCGTCTCAGTGTGGGATGAAAATCAATCTCTTTTTTGAAAATATTATGATATTTTTATGTCTGTAGCTTTAATGCTAATGAGCTGTGTTTGGCCACGCCAGTTTTAGCACTTTATCACGTTAGCATTTCATTTATTTGTGCACTTGATCCACGTTTGACCGTATACACTGCAACTCCGCACTCGTCCAACGTAATAGATGGCATGTATTGCATACAACAAGGAGCGAGACGCAGGGGTTAGCAGCACTAGCATAGCCATGCGATGCTAAAGTGCTAACATTACACTCACATTTTAACAGCAATGCTAAAAACCGCACAGTCAAACTTACAGCTCCCACATCTGTTGCTGACCGACGGACAGTTGGCAGAGCTGCATTTTAAGATGTGTAGTGAATCCTGGTAAGCCTGGTCACAAACAAGTAAGTGACGGAGATGATAGATTTTTCTCATGCGTTTGCCGTTCAAAAACAGTAACTTTTGCATATTCGGGGACCTTTAAAATTTGATCAGACCTGCCAAAATGTACGCATTTTTCGTACCCTTTGACGAAGCATTTTGTTGCATTACGGAGTTCGGTCAGGCTGTGATTGGTCGACTTGGAGTACATTATTCCCTGTCTGTGTATGACTCGTTTAGAGGGCAGACAGACCACCTCTGTGAAAGCCTTCTTCTCTAATTTCGTAGCAATGCCACTCCCCTTTTCTCTTTAATTACCGTTGTTCGCTCACTACGAAGGAAGCTAACAAGCTAAATAGTCGAAAAGAGTTGACATCATGTAGCCTTTTTAAATAAATATCAATCACAGTATCACGGGCTGCTTTTACAAATTTGGTCCAAGGAAAGGGTGTCCAAAGTGCATTTGTGCATTTGTGGCCTGTGGCTGTTTTTTTGGCCCCACACATTCAAAAAATGTCATTTAACTACAAAACAAAAAAAAATAATAAAGAAATAACCACAGCAAAACTTGAAAAATCAGCAGTAATTTTGCAAGGATATAGTCAAAATATTAAAGTATGAAGTATTTAAGTTGCAATCTAATGAGGAAAAAGTTGGAATTTTACAATAATAAACTAAAGTATGAGGAAAAATTACATTTTATTCAGTAGCATAAAGAGAAGATTTTTTAAAGTAATGTTATGACAAAAAAACAAATGAGTAAAGTTGTAATTTTGGTGTATTTTATGAGAATAAAGTGAAAGCTCATGGGAATTAAGTCATAAGTATGAGAAGAAGACAAGGAGAGAGTAAACACTTGCAGAATGAGGAAAAAACAGCGGTAGTTTTACGAATAAAGTCACAAATATTAAAAGAAAAAGGTTGTATTTTAACAAGACGTATCAAGGCACAATTTTACGAGAATAAACTTGTAATATTATGGGAAAAAATAACGTAATTTTAGTAGCATAAACTTGAAATATTGAGGAGAATATACGTTGTTTTTTTAAACGTCATATAATGAGAAACAGAACAAAGTGAAGGTGTAATTGTTGGAAAATTAGGTTGTGGAAAAACGTATATCATGGAATAAAGTCATAGTAGTATGAAAAGAATCTTTACGAAGATTATTTAAGAAGAAAGTTGGGGAAAAAAACAGCAAAAAAGGGAAAAAAAGTGAAGTAGATACTAATAATATGATGTTTCACTTCCATGACAAAGCTGAGATGCAGTTTTTTCTTGACATATACATAACTTCTTAGCAATGTTCCTTCTAACTCTTCGAGTGTCTGATCATACATCCAAACGACCTGAGCATTCCTTGCTTCTCTATGAGCGCCATCAGACGTATCACACCCGCCCAAACCCTGACAACTTGAGGTAGGCCAGCATCCATTGTGTGGCATTTTGCATGTGAGTGGGGCTTTCTTTTTTGTCAACATCAGACAAAACAGGTCGTAGAACTATCTCACCCAATTCATGACCTGTAGGAAACCCCTAGTTTATCATTTCATTTTCCACTTTTTTCTCTTTTACTGTTTATTTTGTCAATTATGTATATTTTAATTTCCTTTCTGTTTTGCAACAGCCTGCCGTGGCACTATTTCATCCTGGAAACCTACTTGAAATTGATGCCGTATGCGTTGTACATGTTTACGTTCGTCTAAATAAAAACATTTAATTACAAAAGTGTCAACCGAAAAGAACAACCATCTTCCGGTTTCCGGTAAATCTGGCCATCAAAATAAAAGCACACTGCTATTACATGCACGGTTGAGCCATACATGACATTCAGTCCACACTTGCTACTTTTGCTTTGCGGTACATTTTAAGAAAAAATGTCACCCAGATTCACCTGTTTGGCTTAGTGTGTACGTGTGGTACGGGTCGTTGGTTTCGCCATAACACGGGTTAGCAACTCCGCTGCCCCCATTAGCTATACGCTAACCTGGAAAAGAGCGACATGCAGTACGTGACGCGCTGCTAATGCACTGATTGGCTGCGTAAGTAAAAACGAATCTTATCATTGGCTGGACAGTGTTGGTGGTTGTGTTATGGGTTGTTACCGCTTGTCCTTCATCGAGTTACATTGCTAAACGGTACAGAATAAATTGTTATGTGTTTACTTTATTTCCAGTTCACGTTGGATTTTATTTTGTGCGCTGCATACATTTGCTGTGCGCTGAGAACGCTGGAGCGGTTTGTGATTGCGCAGGCGCGCAGCTTGGAGGGAACGTTGCTTCTTAGCGTATCGACATGTGTTGCTTTTACAAAATATTAAAATGGCAAAGTTGGATCCTTTCATTTTTCACAATGCGGTCCTCGCTGGAAAAAACTTTGGACACCCCTGCTCTGAAGGTTGCTGAAACTGCAATACCTCAGCTTCACCACTAGGTAGCGCAACTGCAGCGGCCTTTTATCCGCTTGCATATTAAAAGGGTGGTTGTTTACCATTGCGCATTGCCAGGTAAGCTATGATTTCTTTGCCGTTCCTTGGTTTGTTGAGCGAGATTTTCTTAAATTTTTCTCGTAATTATGCATGCATCTCCGTGCTAAAATTCCGACATAAGCAGCTGAAGGCGCACTAATCGGCACTGATCCAGATTAGGATTGTATACAAGAAATCCTCTCATACTTCCCACTCAGACTCAACAAAACGAGCAAGATTGGCTGTGACAAGTCTTCATTTGGAGAGTCTTGTCGAGGACACACCTGCTGAACCCGCTCAGGATGTGATAGATTTCCTTTTAGCGGTGATGGAGTAGCCGCCACCTCAGCTTCTTGACCGTACCCTGCCGCGTCACGTTTGAATGAGGGAGGCGTATTTCTTCCTCCTCGGGAACATGCAAAAAACCTCCAGCTGCCTTTCCTTCTTTCCTTCTTGGAAAGCAGCGGTGGCACGGTTCCAAGGATCGATGCCAGGCTGTCGTACGAGGCCATAAGGGGGAATATTCTACTCGTTTATTTGACAGTAAACGGTCCCCGGGAAACCATGAGCAGCATTTTATTGGCTTGACTGCTGGCTGCTGACTTTACACTCAATTCTGCTGCTCTACAGTTTGTTTGGCAGCTGCAACACGAAGCCACCGACGCACATTCAAATGCATGGAAGTGGAAGTGACGTTTGAGGCGCCCCTAACGTGCACAATGTAGAAATAAAATCAGACAAAAAAAATTGGAAAAATAGAGCAGAAACACAGAATGTTGAAATGTTGATAACAATAATGAATAATCCAATTCTATAGCCTGAAATATATTTTTACAGAAAAAATTACCAAGCAAAGAAAATTACATCACTTTTACCGAAAAAGTACTCATTTTAAAACATTTTTAACAAAAAATAATTTTTCCCCCTAACAATGTATTTTTTTTTTTTTTACAAAAATATTTTTGTATAAACTTAAAAAAATGTTGTTGTTTTTTACAAAAATAAGATTTTTTTTTAAACCCCCCAAATTTTTCTTTTTTTTTTTTTTTTTTTTTTTACAAAGAAAGCATTTTTTTAAAACCATCTAAAAAAAAAAGAGCAAAAACACAGAATGTGAAGACAACAAACTTAAATATTGATACCAATAAGTAATAATAATACAAATCTATGGCCTGAAATATATATTTACAAAAATCACATTTGTACCAAAAAATACTTTTTCTTAATTACATTTTTTTCCCTTTATAAACTTTTTACAAAGTAATTACGTTTTTTTTTTATACAAAAAATATTTCTTTTCACATTTTAACCATGTACAAAATAGATACAAATATCTAAGTGGCCCCCTGCAGTTTTAGATTTTTCAGTATGCAGCCCATGGTGGAAAACGTGAAAACAAACCCCTGCCCTAATGGGTTGTGGTCAAAATGCTTTGGAAAAGACAAAAGTGAGTAAAAAACATGAAAAGCAAAACTAATATGTTCAGAATCCCAAATGAACGTTCTTCTGTGGCTTCTTTTCGGATTTTATCAGACGGAGCCGCCTGTGAGTGCTTTTAGATGTTGGGCCTCTGAATACTCGCTAACTATAGCAAGAGAGTCGTCAAGTGCTAAATTACTGTACATAAAACACAATTATAAGGCCTTCAGAAGACGCATTAAAAGACGATGGTAGTATTCTACACTGGTCAGCAGGTGTCAGTAATGTTACATTGATGAGACAGCAGGAAGTACTGTACAGAACAGGAAGTAAAAAAACAACCACAACAAACTCTCCCAATGCTAACATGTGTGATTCTATATTATGTCTTATATTTGTTTATTATGTCTACTATATTGGGTAGTAGGAATGTAAAGGTGACTATAGGGGTGTTATTTCCTGTCTATGGGGCTCTAATAAACTTAAAAGGCGTATTTAGAAGGTGGTAACCAGGTTTTCTATGCTCGAACTGATAGTGGTTTTGTTTTGTAGAGGAATTTCAAGTCAATGTGACTTATGAGGTTTAATGACAGCGCCACCGTATGGTGTATTAGACAGAAAAATAATAGCACATGCAGCACAGCAGGGTAGCACGTTTTAAACACATTTTCAGCCTTTTGCATGTGGCGGTCAAGGGGTAGAAGAGTTACAAGATGGAGTGTCCTCCTGTTTTGCAGCAGAGTATACTCTCAAATGCGGTAACTAATGCACTTCTCTGTCCCTGGAGTGAAGGTTAGAGCCAACTGTCAGAGCAGGTGAGCGTCCCCCTCAGGGCCCCTCGCGATCCGAGGTTGACCCCCTCCCTTGGTCCAGTCCTATAGTCCAAGGCGGGTCAGGTGAGCAGCCCACATAGCCAGAGGGAGTGTGACCCGTCGGTGACGCCGCCTTCAGGGCACATCTCCTCTCCTTGGCAGCGCTGCAGCTTCCCTGACTTCTTTCTCGCCTCCCACCTTCCACCTTCCTTGCAAAGCGCAAGCAGGAAGTCATGAAAGGAAGCATTGTGCCCTGTTGAATGCTGGCTGTGTGTGTGTGTGTGTGTGTGTGTGTGTGTGTGTGTCCTGTACTGTAGTGACGTCCTTACGGCATCAGTGATCCCAAAATGGGAGGCAACAAAATGGGAAAATGACTGTACTTGCTTTTTCCTCACCCAGACGTTTTAACGACACTAAATAAAATAAATTAAAATAAATAAATAAAAAATTAGTAGCTTTATCGCAAAAGAGTTATTAGAATATAATTTTTTAAATTAAATTTTACTTGTTTGTTTTATTTGTATTGTAACTTATATATACGTATGTACAGTACCCAATTTTCCAGTTCTTTATTGAAATTCAAGACGTTCCAGTCCAATGAATAGCTTGAAATGGTACAAAGGTGGTGAAGTGCCAGGGGTTGTAAAAAAATTAAGGTTGTCCAAAACCGAAAAATAATGTGTCTTTCAGAATTATACCAAAAGGCCTGTTTGAGCGACCACAAAATGGGCCAACGATTTAAAGCTGTTCTGCAGAAATGGAGGTTGATCAAGCCCTGGCAGTTGGTGCCATTAATTCCTACAGGTGTTCCAAGTTTTGGAGTACTTACTACCTGTGTTCGGAACACACTGTGGTACCATACCCTCGTGAACATCAGTTGAGCAGCATTGTACTGGAGAAAGTCATTTGTTGCTACAAAAATGGCACAAAAAAAGGGAATTCACAATGGAAGTGAGACAGACTATCCTAAAAATTTAGTTTTTTTCTTCAGAGAAATTGGAGTGTTGTCACGTATATTTTAAATGTAAATATTGAGATGTTTTTATTTTTAAAAATTGAAGAAAATATTTTTTGAAACTATAAAAATGACAAATACACGGTAAATTTCGGTGGAAAGCCGCACCCAGTAATATTGGAGGAAAAAAGAGATTTGTACCTTGACAGTCTTGGAAGAAATGATCAGACCACCCTTGTTTCTTCACTTTCTTGTTCATTTTAACGGCTGGTACAACTAAAGGTACAATGACAACAAAAATAGCACATAAGAGTTCAACGTTTTGGCAGTACAATGCTATAGCTATTCATGTAAGAACTTAAGTGATTTTGGTTATAATCTAGAAAACCATGGAAGTTGCTAAACATCAGCGCTCAAATGAAACTCTTACGAGCTATATTTGTTATCATGGTTATATTTGTCCAAACAAATGTACCTTTAGTTGTACCAGGCATCAAAATGGATCAATAAACTAAAGAAAGACGGGTGGTCTAATCATTTTTTCCATGACTGTATAAGCCGCAACAGACTATAAGCCGCTCAAGTCCACATCGTAAAATGGCATATTGTGGCACGCATGAGTCCATGGGGACCAGGCAGCTCTTTATTTGACAGGAGGCAAACATGAACTGTGAAAAAACACAGCAAAGCATTTCATTGGAAGACAAGCAGCATAGAAAATGGATGGCTGGATGGTGCTGCAATGCTGCTTCTGTCCGCCAGATGGAGCCAGAGACGCCCAGAGGTAGGCTGACATCATTGCAGCGCACCGGCAGGCACCAATGAATGCTTCACAAACGTTACAATTGTTTTTTCCATTTTAACTCATATTGGTACTTGTTTGTATATTTCTTAGGTATACCTTTTGAGTGTTAAGTTGCTGTGTGAGGAGTTTAGCGTTCTTTGTAAGATGACACCATGAGTCAGACTGTTATATTGAGTAATGACGTCCTGCGATTCCAGTGGGTTGACAAGCTTGTCGTGAGTGCACTGATGGCTCGTGATTGGCTCCTGCCAAAGAAAGACCAAGTAAAGATGTTGTCACAAGATTAGAATTTAGCCATAAATTAGCCGCACTGCTGTATAAGCCGCAGGGTTATAGATTTGATACAGAATAGTGATTCTAATACAAAAACAATATGTATAAATGTCTCATAATCCTGGATTTATTTCTTTAATGTTTGACTTTTAAAGCTACGGTGTTTCCCAATACCAATACTAATTGATTTGGCCCCATCTGTTGGCCCTCGCTTAGAAATAAACACATTATAACGGGACTGTCTGTGACTGTAGCCTGTCTTTCCAGCCCTGTACAGTAGATGACTGCGTAACTTTGCTTTAACACACCTCATACGCACCTGGTCTGCCGGAGAATAAGAAGGTGTAGCAGGAGGGATAAGTGTTGCTAGCTATATTTAGCGAGTATTCTTCTTCTTATTTAGCGACCGTCTCTGGTCTTAGTGGACACTTTTGGAGGCTAGCATGAACGCATACATTGCTCTTCTCAATGAGTCAGCATGTGGAAATGAATAAATGATGACCTATAGTTGTCTTTCTTACAAAATCTTGCAGTTAAAGTAGATGAAAACCCCGAAGATGCTTGGTCTTTGGCTGCTGCTGTCAGCTCGCCCGACTGGCTCGTGGCTTCCTGAAAACACCCTCTCCCCCACCCTCATCCGCCATCCGCCTCTCTGCCGCAATCAGGCGGTATTATCCGCCTTGTGTAGGCATGCAGAGTGCTTGAATTGTTTTCATTGGAGTCGGTGGTCTTTACGAGCATCTGCCTCCTTCAAGGCCTCGTCACATGACTGCCAAGTTTTCTTTTGCGGCGATCATACCAGACGGTTTACGAGCACATTGACTTGAGAGGAGTTGAGGTTTGGGCACGGTGTTACAACACAGACTGCACGGATGGTATGAGGTGTGCTGGAGTAACAAATATGCGGCGTAATAATACCGTACCCTGGTCTGTCAGAGGATAAGAAGATGTAGCAGGAGGGATCATGGTTGCTAGCGACAAATCTAGTGAAGAGACTTGTGGAGAGTCTGACATGACAGCACAAATTGCTCTTCTCAACGAGCAGCGTGTCCCCTGTCCAACAGCATCTAAGGCAGGTGTGCCCAAAGTGCGGCCCGGGAGCCATTTGCAGCCCGCGGTTGTTTTTCTATTTCTATTTAACAAGAAAAAAAACAGAAACAAAAATCAGCAGTAATTTCACAAGAATAAAGCAAAAATATTAAAAGAAAAGTCATAATTTTATGAGAATAACATTGTAATATTATGAGGAAAAATAATAAAAATAGCATAAAGGTGAAATATGAAAGAAAAAAGCAGTTTTTAAAATTTGTAATGTTATGAGAATGAATTCAAAATATGGGAATAAAGTCATAATAATGAGAAGAAAATTTACAAGAAGAAAGTTGAAATAGATGGAAAATTGAACAACAACAGCAGAAATGGACAAAACAGGTGAAATTTTCTGAGAATAAAGTCAAAATTTTAACACAAAGAAGTCGTAATCTAACGGGAAAAAAAGGTTGCAAGAATAACGTAATATTATGAGGAAAAATAATGTCATTTTAGTAGCATAGAGTTGAAATATTAAAGAAAAAAGACTTTTAAAAAAGTTGAAATATTTTGAGAAATAGATAAAACTAATTAATGTAATTTTTTGGAAAATTAGATTGGGGAGAAGTTATAATATTATGGAAATAATGCAAAAATATTATTGAAAGTTGAAATAGTTGGAAATGAAAAAAAAATCAGAAATGAAAAGTAACTGTTATTTTACGAGAATAAAGTCAAACTATTAACTCATTCAACACCAAAGATGTAGTTACACATTTTATAAATCTGAATGCCTGATCCCAATGGCGTATTTATGTCTACGTTTTTTTGTGCGAGAGGCAAAAAGAGGTGATGATCCAACTCTCCACTAGTGCATGAACACTTCAGAGCAGCACAAGATGGCAGAAGTGCATTTGATAAGAGCTCGGCTTGGTTATTTCAATGGAAGAATCACACATGACAGGAAGGAGGAAGTGAGAGAGCGTGGAGGAGTGTACTGTGCAGGAGGTTACGCATTGTAAGGAAATTTTAATGCATGCGTACGCACGTGTACATGTGTGCACACATTGCTCACAATTTTATGAGCATAACGATGTAATATGAGGAAAAATAATGTCATTTTAGTAGCATAGACTTAAAATAAATGTAAACATTTTTTAAATTTAGTTTTATTTTTTATTTGTATGTTTTATTTTGTAAGTCGTAATATCACGAGAAACAAACAAAAAGTAAAGTTGTAATGTTTGGAAAAATAGGTTGGGAAAATGGGGGGATAATGTCAAAATATTCAGGGAATAAAGTAATAATATTCCGAAAATAAAATTTAGGAAGATTATTTAAGAGGAAAGTTAAAACATATGGAAAACTTAACAAAAACAACAACAAAAATGGGGAAAAAAATTGCAAAGAGTGAAGTTGATACTAACCTACAGTATATGACAAAGCTGAGATGCAGTTCTATCTAGAACTAAAACTTCGAAGTATATCTTGCATCCCTTCATTTTTCACAATGTGGCCCTCACTGGAAAAAGTTTGGACACCCCTGGTCTAAGGCTTCCGGAAAACAGATGTTGAAGAAAGTGACGCCGATCGTTCAGACTTGCATCCCCTCTTCTTATTTTTCCCATCTTTGCTTTTGCTGCCTGGCGGGCGACCATCCAGTGCCAGTTGGGACAACGAAAGAGCACGTTCACAGCAGCTTTCATCATTTCTTCCTCGTTCTGTTCCTCCTCTCCCCGGCCACCATTGTTCCTGCATCAGTAATGCTGAATTATTATTTTTAAGTACGCCACTGGAAAAAAATGACATCCCGAGTGTACTTGTGGGTGCTGGTCTCCCCGCAGCTTCGTCGTCATCATCCCCGCAGGCAATTAGCTCTGACTGAGTAGATCCATGCTTGGCGGATGAAACTTTTTCAATATTAACGAGGACAAAATGCGAGGGAAGGCCAACTTTTGTAGATGGTTTCATCTTGCGCTCAAGTGATGCGCTTCCCCCATCCTTGCGTCCAATTATTTGACACGGAAGCACATGGACACAAAAGGAAAGTACCACAAAAAGCTCAGTAATGAGTTGCACTCCCACCATGCGTACGTTCACGCTGCTGGTGCTATGAAGCTAACTACTGTACAACGCCTCAGTGGAGCTAAGACCTCTGCCAACGCTCCTGCTGCCCTCTGACTTTCACATTCGGTGCCGTATTGCCCGAGGAATTCAGCAAAATGTCCAAAATGTTTAGTTTCCTTGTTTTTCCAAAAGTGTCAGATAAGTTTTCAATGGCACGGCGAAATCCATCCATCCCTCCATTAATTATGCCGCTTATCCTCATTAGGGTCACGGGGGTATGCTGGAGCCTATCCCAGCTGACTTCGGGCAAGAGGCGGGGTACACCCTGGACTGGTGGCCAGCCTATTGCAGGGCACAATCAGACAAACAAGCATTCACACTCACATTCATACCTATGGACAATTTAGAGTCTCCAAAGAAGCTAACATGCATGTTTTTGGAATGTAGGAGGAAACCGGAGAACCTGGAGAAAACCCACACATGCACACGGGGAGAACATGCAAACTCCACACAGATGCCCAAGCGGAGACTCAAACCCAGATCTTCCAGGTCTCCTGACTGTCTTGCTAACATGCGTACCACTCGGCCACCTTGGGGCGGCGCAGTGAAATCCATGCATAAAAATAACTTTTCCAAGTCCATTCTATAAATTAAAAATGCAATTAAATAATTATGAATGATAAATAAATAATAATAAAAAATTTTAAACCAACAACCTGCTGTAAAATATCTAAACTGATCATGAAATAAATACTGTATCTTGGCCGTAAAATAAATAATTATGATTCAATGACTAATGATTTAATATTTTTTTCTTTCATATTTTCATTACAAGGAAATGTAAATGTATAAATTGTATGTATAAAGGTGAAATAAACACCTTATTAAATAAATTTGTAATATTATATTTCACAGTTGATTAAATGGGAAATGTAATACATAATTTAACATTTTAATTAATTAATTAATGTATTTATTAAAAGGCTCTGAAATAAATACCGTGGTGTGAAAAAGTGTTGGCCTCCTTCCTGATTTCTTCTTTTGTTTTTGCATGTTTGTCACACTTAAATGTTTCAGATCAAACAAATGTAAATATTAGTCAATGACAACACAGCTGAACACAAAATGCAGTTTTCAAATGAAACTTTTTATTATTAAGGGAGAAAAAAATCCAACGCTACGTGTCCCTGTGTGAAAAAGTGAACCCTCAACCTAATAACTGGTTGGTCCCCCCTTAGCAGCAACAACTGCAATCAAGCGTGTGTGATAACTTGCAATGAGTCTCTTCCAGCGCTGTGGAGGAATTTTGGCCCACTCATCTTTGCAGAATTGTTGTCATTCAGCCACATTGGAGGCTTTTCCAGCATGAAGCGCCTTTTTAAGGTCATGCCACAGCATCTCAATAGGATTCAGGTCAGGACTTTGACGAGGCCACTCCAAAGTCTTCAGCCATTCAGAGGTGGACTTGCTGGTGTGTTTAGGATCATTGTCCTGAGGTCACCAACAGATGGCCGGACATTCTGGTAGACAGTAGGATTCATGCTTCCATTTATCACAGCAAGTCTTCCAGGTCCTGAAGCTGCAAAACAGCCCCAGACCATCACACTACCACCACCATATTTTACTGTTTGATGGGTTTTTTTTTCTGAAATGCGGCGTTATTTTTACGCCAGATGTAATGAAACTTTTGTCTCGTCAGACCACAGAGTATTTTCCCAAAAGTCGCTAATCACTTTTCCACACAGGGCTGTATAGGTTTGGATTTTTTTTCTTCCTTAATAATAAAAAGTTTCATTTAAAAACTGCATTTTGTGTTCAGTTGTGTTGTCATTGACTAATATTTACATTTGTTTGATGATCTGAAACATTTAAGTGTGACAAACATGCAAAAGAATAAGAAATCAGGAAGGGGGCAAACACAATATACACACCACTGTATATTGCTCATGGAATCAATACATTATTCATTTAATTTATTTGAATATATTTAATATATGAAATTCATATATTTCACAATCAAATTAATTAATTTGAAATTCAATACGTAACTTCACATTTTAACTAATTAGTTCAGGTTATGATGAAAGGTGATGAAATATATGAATTGCTTATTAAATAAATACATTATTATTAAATAATTTATGTCAATATATTTCAGAATTAAATTACTTATTGTGAAATTGTGTATGAAATTTTACATTTTAATTAATTATTTCATATTTTTATTAAAAGGCCATGATACAGTATATATAAATTGCTCATTAAATAAATACATTATTAAATAATTTATGTAATAATATATTTCAGAATTAAATGTTATTGTGAAATTTAGTACATCATTTCACATTTTAATGAATTAGTTCATATTTGTATCAAAAGGTCATGAAATATGTAAATTGCTCATTAAATAAATACATTCTGAAATAATGTATGTAATAATATATTTCAAAGTGAAATTCGTTATTGGGAAATTTAGAACATAATTTCAGATTTGAATTAATTAGTTGATATTTTGTAATATAAATATACATATAATGTAATATATCTCAGAAGGAAATTAATGTGAAATTGAATACATAACTGTACATTTTAATATATAAATTGCTTATTAAAGAGATACATTACATATAGAATTTACATATTTCAGATTGGAAGGAGTTCACATTTTTATTAAAAGGCCATGAAATATATAAATTGCTCATGAAATAAATACATTATTATGAAAGAATTTATGTCATAATATACTTGAGTTGTTCGAAATTGGCTTTATGTTTATTAAACTTTGGAATTTGGGCAGCAGTGAGGTCATGATTTCCTTTCTTTTAATCCACCTTTTTTTTTTTTTTTTAGCTAATTAGGGGTTGGTATCACGTAAACACAACCTTTGCTCTTGATGCCGTCCTTGCGTACAATGGTGGGTGTGTCCAGCGTGCCATTCCCCGTGCTAACAGAGGTCACTAGCGCCACTAAAATGTTGTAATGCGCGTTAATGTCGGCTGTGTGGCCTCCTTTTGTGAGCTCTCACATTGCCTGCGAGTGCATTCCCAGCCTGTGGCGATGTGGTGCACAAAGACGCTTGTTCCATCATTCTTGATTTGTGGCTGTGATCACATGACTTTGAGCGAGGAGAGCCCTCAACGGAGCTTCCGTGTTCTCCCAGCGTCGCCTTCCAGTCATACTCCTGTCGGTATCCGTGGGAGGCGGCAGGTACAGTAAATGTTTCCAGCTTTTGTTCCCGTTTGATTTATAGTCACTCACTGTGGCCTGGAGTTGTGCATCATGCTGACTTGGGCTACATACCTCACACTTGTCAACCCTCCCGTTTTACCCAGAAAACTCCCGTATTTTACCCTTCTTTCCCTGCACCCTCCCATATTTATCTCCTGTTTTCACTTTCACAGAGAAAAAAAATCCTCATTGCTGCTGCCGGAGCAGCACAGCTACCAGTCTGCTCAGCAACACCCGGGCAACATCGGGTGTAACACATCAGGCCTTCAAAATAAAAGCACTCCGGTAAAATAACAACACAGTAGGCAGTCGGGTCGAGTGGCGAAATATGGGGTGGCTGTTGTGTTCATGATAAAAATATATTAAATAATTCAAAATTCTGTTAAATAAATAAAAAGTGCTATTAAATATATATATAATAATACAATATATGTAAAAAACATTAATGATACATATAATATAGAGTGTATATAATAATAAATAGAATATATAATACATAGAATATATAATATATTCATTAATAAATATGAAAGTCACATAAGTAGAATTTAAAAAAAAATCAACCTGCCATGAAATATATAAATACATTATGAAATAAATATCTTGGATGTGAAATCAATAATTACAATTAAATGATTACTTATTTAAGATTTTTTTCTTTCATATTTCCCCCCCAAAAATGTGACTTATTGTCTCGTGCGACTTATATATGTTTTCTTCTTCTTTGTTGTGCATTTTTGGCTGGTGTGGTTTATAATCTGGAGCGATTCATAGTCCGGAAAATACGGTAAAATTATCTTGAAATAAATAGCTTGTGCATGTAACGATTACTGATTTAGTGTTAGATTCCACAATTTAATTAATGGGGAATTTAATTTTATTTCATTTCCCTTATTTTCCCTAATTTTTCCTTATTTTCCGGATGTTTTTTCTCTCCTTATTTTCAAATTAAATAGGTATGATTCTGGAAAAAAATTTAAATCACGACTTTTGTTGACTAAAATTGAGATTGTGGATTCTCTGGGACAATTTTGGGTGGAACCAGGGCAGTGGAGCCAATTCGCCCTGGACGCGAAGCTCGCTGTTTGCTGTCTGCTTGTGATGCAGCTCGAAATGTAGAATAAAAAAATGTGATCATTTAGAAATTTGATTGCATGTTAGTGTGCAATTTTTGGTGGATTTTTGTTGACTTCCAAGCGGCGTCATTGAAATGCTAATTACTAACCACAATGAGACAGGATTTGAGGGATTGGCCGGGGATGCAAAATGTGCTCGACAGGCTGTGCATTGTTAATAGGAAAGCTGCACAGATTGTGTTTTGACATGATGGTGTGTTCTGGAGGTTTTTGGGCTGGAGGCTTCTTTGCGGGATGCGCTCATTGGCATTCCTGCTGTGCACTAGCGCACCCGCTTCACCGAGAAACACACCAAAAGTCTGCTGAGAGGATAAACTTTTAAATGAGTGGACTGCAGTGGAAATATTTCTTATTCTGAAAACCTTTCCTATCCGGCGTGCGTGTGCAGCATAGTACAGCCACAATAATAAACATTGTGTTACGTTAAAGGCTCCCTATTGTGCAAAAGTGATGTTCGAGCAGTAAAATTCGTCCCGAGAGTGTGTTTATGAGAAAAATCTATCCTCTCCCTCACTTGTTTGCTTCACTTTTCACAGAAGAGGCGCTCAAAGCTCGCTTTCGAAGTTGCCGCCTTTCATGACCCCATGAAGGAAACACTTCCTTTCTCAGGCTTCGCTACACAACTTAAAATAAAGCGCCGTCAGCTGTCCGTCAGTCAGCGACAGATGTGGGAGATGGAAGTTTTTGATTGTGTTGTTTTTCTTCAGCGAACAGGAAAGGGGTGTCCAAACTTTTTCCCAGTGAGAGCCACATAGTAAAAAATGAAAGGATGCAACTTTGCCACGTTGATATTTTGTAGCAGCACATGCAGATGTGCTAACAAGTTACATACAGTATATTTCAATGCATCTCAGCTTTGCCATAGAGGGTCTTTTTTCGCATGTTTGCTTTTTTCAACATTTTCCAAATATTGCAATAAACAAATCTACTTCTTGTAATATTAGCTTTTTGTCCAACCTAATTTTCCAAAAACTACAACTTTATTTTCTTTTCTTCGTAATACAACTCTATGCTACTAAAGTGACATTATTTTTTGTCATAATATTACAAGTTTATTTTCGTAAAATTGCAGATTTTTTTGTCAAGTATTTTGACTTTATTCTTATAAAATTATTGCTGATTTTTCCATATTTATTTTACTTTTCTTTTTGAATTATTTTTTACATTTAGAATGCACCGCATTTGTTTTTTTCCCACCTATTTCAACTTTCTTCTTGTAAATCTGCTAGCCATGACTTTATTCCCATAATATGTTGACATTTTTCTTGTATATTATTCATTTTTATTATTATTATTATTATTGTCCTACTTGTACTTATATTCTTATGATAATTTTAAAAAATGTTCTTTGTTGTTTTGTTTGCGTGTCGTAATAGTGTGAATTTTAAAAAGTATTTTTTCCTTTCAACTTTATGCTACTAAAATGACGTTTTTTCTCATAATATTCCCACATTATTCTTATACAATAAAAACTTTTTTTTTTGTTACATGACAATTTTTTCCTCTTAATATTTTGACTTTATTCTTGTAAAATTACTGCTGATTTTTGTTTTTTTCTTGTCTTTTCTTTTATGAAAGGTTACAATGTGCCGCGGGCTACACTTTGGACGCCCTTGCTCTGACATGACGTACCGCACTGAAAGAACATATTTGGATGGTGCGGGTGTACCTAATGAAGTGGCCAGTGAGCGTGTGCGTGTGAGTCGTTAGAGCGCGCGCGAGGGAAGGAGGTCTGTTGTGCAACGCTAAGGTGCTAACAGCGAGTCGTGACGTGAATAGTGTGTCAGCGTGCTAGTATTCCCGCCGCTCGCCTGCACCGTGTCCTGACAGCCAGCGTCAGGACCGTCTCGCTCTGTGCGCATGAGTCAGCGGTGAACAAAAGGTTGGAGGGAAGCGCTCATAACTCTTGGAAGTGTGAAAAAAAAAGACTCCACATGAGCTCTTAGGGGGTTGTTATCTTGTTTTGGTCAGAGTTGGTGGGCGGGATCAATGCTGTGATTGGCAGAAGTGCATGTAAGATGCATATGCAAAGGATAGCAGCTGTAACTGTGCGGAGGATGAAAATATCATCACCTGCTGCTTTCTGCACTAAATAATTACACATGACAGCAGGCAGGAGTGGAAGTGATCAATAATTAATCGAAGATAATTGGCTGCAGGCATACATAATAGATAAGACGACTGTGGGACCCCCTGAACCTGTTTAATTCTTTGTCTTCTTCTGTCCTTCCCGAAGATCACCACGCTCATCAACCACAAGGAGCGGCCCAAAAAGTCAGAGCGCACCCTAGCGGCTGTCCACCGCGTGGGACAGGCGGTCAGCGTGGCTGTCGGACGCTTCGTCGCCGTCGGGGAGGCCATCGCCGCCGAGAACCAAGAGCTGAAGGATGAGATGGGACAAGCCTGCTTCGAGGCCCGGAGGGCGGGTAGGGGATGTTTACTTTGCACTGTATGCTGTCCCCCTTTTAAGGTGTGTAGCGAAGCCTGCTGTTTTACAAAGTCAACAGGAGAAGCTTCAGGTACACGCCAACCAAGAGCAAGGAATGTTTTCATTTAAGGCGGACGCAAGTGGTGACAGGTCGTCCTCTCAGACGTGCCTGCTTGGATCTGCAGCCGCTATGATGACGGGTGGCGTCTCATTAAAGCGGCGCTCCCAGGCCTGCCTTTGATTTCATTCCGGAATGTCGCCCGCCTGATTAGACTAAAAGTATTGGGCAGACGTCAGTCAGTACTTCTGTGGCGTTAAAAGTGAAAAATATGAACTTGTATGTGTTTTTATCCGGGAAGTGTGGTGCGCCCCCTCCTTGAGAGAATGAGTCACACGTCTCCAGTACGTGACTTCCCACCTCCTTTCTCTGTGTTAGCTGTCTTTACAAATCAGCGCTTTGCCAGGATTAAACGCTTTGCTACACAAACCACCCCTCCCTCAATAAACCCATTATCACGCTGTTGAGTGGAAATTGTGTCGCATGCCGTGTGATATTGTTTCCCCCCGCCTGCTCTCAAGAGTGCTCGATGCCGTCCTCGCTTGGCCTGACCAAGGAAGGAAAAACACGCACTTTAGCACAAATGACGACGTTAACGATATGAACATAAGTGTTGGGACAGCTGCAGGAAGTGTAGAGCAGGGAATAGTATTTGGGGGGAATTTATTTAAATATGTTAAGTTGTTGATATAAGGCCGCACGGCGGTCTAGTGGTTAGCATGTTGGCCACCCAGTCAGGAGATTGTGAAGACCTGGGTTCTGGACCTGGAATCTCCATTGGGCATCTCTGTGGGGAGTTTGCATGTTCTCCCCGTGCGTGCGTGGGGAGAACATGTCACATTCCAAAAACATGCAGGTGAGGTTAATTGGAGACTCTAAATTGTCCATAGGTATGAATGTGAGTGTGAATGCTTGTTTGTCTATATGTGCCCTGCCATTGGCTGCCCACCAGTACCCTGTCTCTTGAGGATACATTTTGACCCCACAATGTTTGTTTTTTTTAAATTTTTCAAAGCTACATAAAAATACTACAAAAATGTAGAGGCTTTTAGTATTTTGGGGGGAATTTATTTAAATTTATTAATTGAGTTATTTTTCAGTTCTGTAACTTTTTTTATTAACCCCACCTGTCGTTTAAGCTTTATTTATTGACGCATGACAAAATGATACCTTTTGACCCCTAAAACGTCTTAAAAATATATTTTCAAAAAACACATAAAAATACTACAAAAATGAGATATTTTTTACATATTTTAACAAACATATTTAAAAATATATTTTTTTTAAGACATACATTTTTTATTAAAATTAATTAAAATTTAAAAAAATGTAGACGTTTGTAATATTTATGTGGGAATTTATTTAACCAGCATGTCAACCTTTGTGGCCCACCTCTGTCTGCGCAGGGGACGCCATTGCCCAGCTGACGGACGTAGGACCGGCCGCGGCCGCCCCCACACCGACAGACGCCCGCATCACGGTGTTCAGCGACCGCACGGGAATGGTGAAGGCCGCCCGCCTGCTCCTGTCGTCGGTCACCAAAGTTCTGGTGCTGGCCGACCGCATTGTCATCAAGCAGATCGTCACGTCGCGCAACAAGGTGAAGCCACAAACACACTAATCAACTCGGACAAAAAAAACCAACCAAAAAAACACAACATATTGCCTTGACTTACTTTTTTGTGTCAAATGATGCCACACTTATTACGTTGATTCAATGTATCAACTTGGAATAAAAATACAAACTTACGTACATATTATCTTTGGCCGATATTAGTTTATTTTGTGTGTGCTTATCTTAGAAAATACAATGCCTTAGCACCAGTTTGCATGAAAGATACATTTTGAAAAAATTAAATTTAAAATACTACAAAAATTTACAGGTTTTTTAGTATTTTTTGGAAATTTATTTAAATTTATTTAAATTTATTTATCGAGTTGTTTATTTTTCTATTCTTTTATTTTATATTAACCGAGACAGGCGTGCAACCTTTATTTACTTACACAAAACAAATGATACATTTTGACCCCCAAAACGTCATAAATATATATTTATTTTAAATGCAAAAAAATTTTTGGGGGAATTTATTTATATTTGACTTGTTTATTTTTCTGCTCTTTTACTTGATGTTAACTGAGCCAGGCTTTTACACTTTATTTACTTACTTATTGCAAATTATACATTTTGACCCCTAAACATCTTTAAAACATACTTTTAAAAAATACATAAAAATACTACAAAAATGTAGAGGTTGATAGTATTTTATGGGAATTTATTTAAATGTATTTATTGAGTTGTTTATTTAATTTGATATTCATAAGCCAGGCATGCACCCTGTATGTACTTACACATAACAAATGATACTGTTTGACCTCTAAAACGTCTCTGTGATTACAAAACATGATTTTCTTCATGCTCATTGCCTCATAAAGTAAAACATCATTTCAATTGTGCATATATTTGTTTCAATATCAAGTTTAGAGCTGTAAGTTGCTCGAAAAAACAAAAATCAAACTGATTTATATGAAACAAAGGTGACCTGCGGCTTTCCCATCCATGACAAGATAAGCTCGCAAAAAGACAATTCAGGAAGACAGACAGTGCGATGGGGACGCAGATTAATCACGACCGGGAAGCCTCGTTTTGGCCCGACAGTGGACGTCCATCTGTCCTCCATTAGCAGCAAACGCAATTACATCCTTCCTCCGACCTCCTCTTTCTCTTTGTGTTGTGTGGCGTGTGCAGAAAAGCTGCTGTGTTAGCGAGCGCGCTCTCTGACTGTGCAGCTTCACGCACGAAAAAAACAACACAGCACCTAAGAGATGCTTCCTTTGCAGGTTTTATTTTGGGGAATATAAGGACAGGACACTGGCTCAAGGCCCTGTAGGTCATATTGGAGATTTTTCTTTTTTTTTTTCATTTTTTTAAAACAGTTATTTGTAAATGCTCTAGTTGTATTATTTCCATAAAGCGCAGAGAGGATGGGGCTTTAATTGAAAGCTAGCTATAATTGGAGAGATGATTTGATCACCCCAGTTTTTTTTTGTTTTTTTAAATAATGAGCTGGAGTGCATGAGAAAGTGGAGGTGCTGGATGCTAACCACTAACCACAGCTACATCCAGCCACAGCTTTTCATGTTTTTGACTTGGTGGTTATTTGCTTTCGTAGGCCAAGCACCCGCTGTAGGAAACTCTGTGGTTAATTGAATAGAGGCAGCAATTGAAGCTTTTAGTATGGATTTACGCTATATTATTGTTTCATTTCAATATATTTTTTGTGTTAGCATTTAAATTATTAAAATATATAATGAAATTTGTATATTCTTGAAATCATAATACAATATTTTAAATGTATTAAATAATACAATAATTATTATAATATATTATAGTAATATTAATTAAATAAAATATAATATTACATATTTTAATAATTATATTATAATTATGATTTATACATAACATTTTATATCATACAATAATTATTCTTAAGATATTGATATATATATATAATGATTCTAATATATATGAATATATTTATATAATAAAATATATAATAAAAATAATTATTGTTATTGTTTTATTATTATTATTATTACTGTTGTACAAAAAAGTCAAAAGAAATCTGCTTCCCAATGAGGTTTCCTGCATAATAGCTATGGCATAATAGCATCATTGAATAATATGCTGCTCCCTGTTGGTCTGGAGTGTCAATGTTGCAGACAGACTACAACACTGGACCTTTTAAAAGTAGGAAAAACTCAACAATTCAGCACTAACCCCCCCTAAAAGTTTGCATCACTAACTATCTCCTAGTTAAGAGGCTGCAATTAGCGGCGATGCTGGCTTGCGCCTTCCTTGGTGGTTTTTTTTTGCAGTTTTTTTTCCTTATAGTATTTAATACAGAATAGCTGGATGGGGCGAGAGTGGACGGTTGCTAGGCAACAGCAGCATTGGGGGCTTCCTAATCTGGAAAATCCTTCAACATTGAGTTGACACCTCACACAAACACACACACAGGTGTGCTATTATTTGTATGTCAAGCAGCCCCCCATGCCCAACAACAACCACGCTCCATCCTCTCTATGCAGGTCCTGGTGACCCTGGACCATCTTGAGCGCGTCAGCACCTTCCAAGAATTTGTGCAGATTTTCAGCCAGTTTGGCAACGAGATGGTGGAGTTTGCTCACCTCACCGGAGACAGACAGAACGTGAGTAGCATGCCGAGGTGCGGGGGGGGTGTCCAAAGCATCTGCTTGGGGTAAAGCGTTCTCGGTGTGCTTGTGGTGTGGCCTGAGTTACCTTGGCCAATGCTGACATGAGTTTTGTGTGGCGATGCAATGTTCTTTTTTTTTTTTTTTTACACCAGGGGTGTCCAAACTGTTTCCAGACAGGGCCGCATACAGGATAGAAAAACTGAAGGAACCGGGGGCCACTTTTTATACATTATACATGAAAGATGCTAATACCAATCCAGTGTAGGTGAAGATCCAGCCGAAGATTCATTTAGCCGGTTAGCTGCTGCTGCTTCTTGTATTGTTTGAGATTGAGATTGATTGACAATGGTCTACAGCCAATCAGGACGCAGAACACAATAGGCGGGTTCTCCCTTAGCCAATAAGGACTGTTGTGGCTCTATATTTAGCCACCTGTTGTCTACTGTGGGTTCCTAAACACACACTGAGAAGTCCTCTACATGAGTATACAACACCCTCTACTGGTAGCAGTAGTAAATACAATAACAGACAATACAACAGAGCACCGATAGATCACTCTAATTGACCACAAGGACGGAGGACACAATGCCATTTCAAACACTGTGAAAAAAAATATGCAAAACTGCACTTTAAAAAAAACGTGAAACAGCGAATCCGTAAAAGGTGAAACGCGTTGTAGCGAAGGAACACTGTATCTAATAATAGATCTTATTAGTAATCAATTTATTTTACTTTTAGGGGCCCATAAATGGCCGTACTTTGGACACACAGCTTCATACTAAAATGGCCAAAATGGGTGAAAACAATCAATGTGGACTCTGTTACTTGACGTTGACAGCTAGTGGCCTGGCATGTACTGTACAGTATGTGTACACATACATGTATATACACATACATGTATATACACATTTGTATGTGTATATACATGTATGTGTACACATACATGTATATACACATTTGTATGTGTATATACATGTATGTGTAGCTCACGATACCGTATCGATACATCAACATCAGATACAACGTTGTCGCTGTTTTACGTCCATGTAAGTTTCTGATGGTAAATCAAATCAAATAAATAAAAATAAAATAAAATATATAATTAAATGAAATTAATGCTTAAGAAATATAAAAAAAATAAATGAAATGTTTTAAGAAATAAATAAATACTTAAAATCAGGCCTGGTACATCAGATAAAATAATATAGAATTAATAAAAAATTGAATTAATAAAATACTTTTACTTAATAAATAAAAAGAAGATAAAATACAAATAAATAAATACTTAAATCATTCTTCAAAACACTGGAAAAACCAGCTTGTAATTGGACTGGACAGACTTTTTAAGAATGACTGAAATATACTGTACTGTATGGAATAATACATAGGATACAATACACCATCAAACATGCTTTATGTTTATGTCGACAACGCATCTACTGCATGTAAACCAACCCACAACTGTCCCGGTCCACCGTGTTCTTTTTTTTTTGTATTACAAAGTGCCCGCTTAAAGTGATAGCTCAGATTTTTGACATGAAGTTGGATGACATCCCTATCAGCACCGTAGTTAATTAACAGCGACTTACCCCCCACTTGGTTTCCTAAATCCAGTTCTGGTCAGATTTCTGTGATGAACAACGTAGTTCCGCTTCGCTGCTGGGGACAATTAGGTGAAGAATTTTGCTTGTCAAAATAATATGCGTTGAAAAGATGAATACATTTGCATCACAAAAATGTGTCTCCCGCCATATCCCTGCGCACTGTCGTTTGTGCGTTCATGTGAATGTGACGACGACGTTCGCATCTTCTTCCGCTGTGGAACACATCCGTAAACAAGATGGCCGCGGCGCTCCGTCGCGGAAGTAGATGCGAGCGTCTTCGTCGCATACACAAGAATGCACAGGCAACAGTGCGCAGGGATACGGCGGGAGACAAATACAACGCAGAGCGTTCTGTGAGGTCTGAGAAGGCATTTTCGTGATGCAAATGTATTCATCTCTTGAACCCATACTGAACTCCCCAGCAACAAGGTCGCTGTTAGTGAACTACAACGCTGACGGGGACGTCATACAACTTCATGTCAAAGAATCTGCACTATCCCTTGAAGTCAACATCGACATGCATGCATTTCTATATGAAAAATGGATCTGTTTATTTATTTATTTGTTTATTTATTCTTATTCTACTGTATTTCTTATTTTTCTTGTCTCACATGTCTTGCCTTGGTATCTATCTATCTATCTATCTATCTATCTATCTAAAAAAACAAATGATTCATCCTTTCACAGATGGCTAAAGTCAGGGGTACACATTACGTCGCTCTAGAGGTACTGGCCAATCGCCAAAATAGTTTGGGTCGATCGCATAAACGTTACTTTTGTCATCAGTCAGCTGACATGAAGCTCTCCTTCCGTTTTGCTGTTGCTCCCCCGCGGCTAACATGAATTGTTGAACTGAGGTGTCAAGCTGCACACGAAGATGCAACTTTCATCTTTATTATTCAGATTAGGGATAAACTAAATCAGCGGGAAGATGCTTGTATGTATAACAAAAGTTGACTGGTAGCAGCTTAAGTAGAAAAAAGTCAACTGTTTGATGGCTTTGCTTCGCATGAACTCCACTATAGAAATGCATGTTTTTTACACTTCGGATTCTTAAACTATTATTTCATGATGAATTGGAAAATGTGCCCATTGCTGAGACATTTTTTAATATGTTGCATCATCATTTTCATTTCTTGCATGTGAGTAATGTTAGATAGCAAATGCTAACTGGATGCAATACATGAAGTGTGTGTCCTAATGAACGCTACGTAGCTATTTTGACGGCCATATTAGCGGTACTCAGGTTATGTACACAACTACTGAGGAATTAGGTGTTATTATCTTTATTGCCGTACTGAATTTTTGAATGATATCAACCAGTCTGATTACCTGTAAACTTTGAAACTGTGAATGTGAAATATGCTGCTCAAAAAAATAAAGAGAACACTAAAATAACATCGAGATCTGAATGAATGAAATATTGTTCTTAAATACTTTGTTCATTACATAGTTGAATGTGATGACAACAAAATCACACAACAATGTAGTTATTCATTATTTTATTTATTTATTTATTTATTTCATTGCCGTCCACCTGTGGTCTATTCCGTTTGCACAACAGCATATAAAATTGGTTGTCAATCTGTGTTGCTTCCTGCGTTGATTTCACAGAAGTGTGCGTGACCTGGACTTACATTGTGTTGTTTATGTGTTCCCTTTAGTTTTTTTGAGCAGTATACCAATCGTTAGTATTTAGTGTATTACTTTCAAAGTATACCGGTTAGATTTTATACTGTATATACAGTATGTTATATGCTTCATAGTAAGAGGTAGATCATTTTGACTTGAAAAAGTCAAAATGAAAAAGTGCATGCACCCCTGATATGCATGTACAATGTACATAAATACTCATATTTATACATTAAATATAGTAAATATATTTTCTATATTTAAAGCAGGAGGTAGATCTTTGGGACACTGTAAAAGTAGCTCGCAGGCTGAAAAAGTGTGAGCACCTCTGGTTAAAATACAGCTGAAGTATTTTGCCAGTTGCCATTATTGCAAATGAAAGGTGGGGGTTGAGCATGGATCGCCCCTCCTTTAGAACTATACCTGGATTTGTACTTTAATGCACTCTGTACTTCACTAATGGTCCTCTCTCCTCTCATTAGACACTCTGAACTCTTTATCTTTTGTTGTGTTGCAGTCTGCATTCATAGCACACACACACACACACACACACACACACACACACACACACGCACACGCACACGCACAAGCATCATCTCAGCCTCTTTAGAGAAGCTTCAGCCTTTATCTTTTGCAGCCAATGACGGATAATGACAGCGTCTTTGTGAGACAAGTTTGAATCCCTCTGCTTTTTTTTTTTTTTTTTTTTTTTTTTTTTTTTTTGAAGGGAGCATATTTTCCACACTGTAGTGTTCTATTTTTTATGAAAAGTGTTGTTTAGAAGAGTGACTGCTATTTCTGGACATCCCTCTTTAGTGTCCCTTCATTTGAGCATGAAAGACATTTCACATGCTGCCTTTGGACATCCCTAAGAGTTGCAAGAAATTGGAGGAAAGCCACTTTTTGACCATCTGGTGTGTGTGTGTGTGTGTGTGTGTTGTAGGACCTGAAGGACGAGAAGAAAAAAGCCAGGATGGCAGCAGCTCGGGCCGTGTTGGAGAAATGCACCATGATGCTTCTCACAGCCTCCAAGGTAAAACAAAGCTTAAATAAATCAAACACCGCATGCTGCAATCAGCTTTGATTTATTTGTGGACTAAAAGCAGGAAATGTCTGTTTTTGTTTGTTTCACCTGCAGACTTGCCTGCGGCACCCGGACTGCGAGTCAGCGAGGATCAACAAAGACGCCGTCTTCCAGAGGATGCGCTGCGCCCTGGAGCAGGTCATTGAGATCGTCACAGAGGCACGGAGCTGCGGGGAGAACAAGAGCCTCCCCGCCAGTATTTACAACGGCATCAAGGACTACAAGGTACGCACAAAGCCATCAGTGCCGGGATGAAAAGACCATCGTCACTACTTCGACTCTTAGGAAATCCAGCCGTCACTCAGAAACTCACATGCACACACACGCCGCCAGGCTGTCAAGTGCATGCCATGGCAACAGGTGGCGCTCTGCTGCATAACTGTAGGGTTTGTTTTAGCCAATCAGTAGCGTCAAGGAAGCTATTTCCTGGAAAGTTGACTTATAGTTAAATGGAGTCACACTTAAACGTTAGAATATAAGAAAATCAATTTTAAAAAATAAATAAAAGCTAAGTAGACAAACCTAAAAGAACATTATTTTTTACAAATGCAGGAAAGACGCGAAAGATGGACAAGCAGACAAAATGTGGAAAAAAAACATTTTAAGAAAAAAGACCCTTGTTTGTTAATTTTAATATTTTTTTTCTTTTTCCCTATTTTAATTTTTGTTTTTATATATTTAAATAGTTTTTTTTTATTAATAATTTTTTTTTTTTTATTTAAGGTTTTTAAGTCTACTTTACTCGGCAGAATTTGATGTTTTAAAATTATTATTGTCTAAAATAGCAAACAAGACAGCTAATTCAAATATTGTTTCCTTTTTTTATTTTGTTTTTTTAAATACATATTTTAAATATATTTGTTTTTATTTATTTACATTTTTATTTATTTCAGTTTTTAAATCTTTACTCGGCAGCCTTTGATGATTTTAAATTTGTTATCATCTAAAATGACAAAACGAGAAAACTAACTCAAAGAGGATGAATTAATTTTTTGTTTTTTTTCCTTTTTTTATTTTATTATTATTATTTTTTAAATTTGTATTTATTTTTTAAATTCTACTACTCGGCCGACTGAAAATAATTATTATCTAAAATAGCAAACAAGAAAACAAATTCAAAGAAGAAACATCCAAAATGTCATTCATAGAAATAAGTCCTTTTTCAATTTTTCCTTATTTTATTTTCATTTACTTATATTTTTCTATGTCTACCCTGCAGTTATTAATTAAATCAGCAAACAAGAAAGCTTATTTAAAGAAGAAATACCTAAAATGTCCTTTAGAGAATTTTTTTTCTTCCAATTTTGGCTTATTTTATTTTAATTTACTTAAATTTTTTTAAGTCTACACTGCAGATTTTGTGGCTGTTAAAATTGTTATTATCTAAAACAACAAGAAAACACCTTAAAATAAGAAATACCCTCAATGTCCTTCTGAGAAAAAGGTTGTTTTTCAATTTCGGCGCATTTGATTTTAATTTATTAGCTTTCATGACATTTTTTTTCGAAAGCCTTTGTTACTCTACTTATAAAATATGATTTAACAATTGATTGATTCCCCCGTCAGTCCAGCGTGGAGTGCCTGCGGGACAACCTGTACGCCTCGCCGCCTGACAGCGTGGGCCGCCAGCTGGAGGCGCTGGTGGAGCGCACGGAGGACTTCACCGACTCTGCCTACACGGGCCACGAGCAGCGCCAGGCCATCCTGGGCCTGTGCCAGCTGGCCCGCCAGGACGCCCAGCAGCTGCTGCACACCTGGACCAAAGCGGTACGTGTTGGCCGCCCGCCGCATGCGCTCACTAACATGTCACACAAGTCATTATTTTTGTCCTCAAAAATGCTAAAGATGCTAATAGGACAACAGAGGCTCAACTCGCCTTTGAATTTGAATTCTAAGGTTTGATTGAAGTTGCCACGGCAACTTGATTAGTAATTAAATCTGTGATGTTGCCCCCACAGCAGTCGGTCCACGCCAAAGAAGCCACCGACGACTTGGAGGTGGCCATCGCCAAGTCATGCCAGAGCGTCAACGACCTCAGACGCGAGGTGAGCGGACCCGGAAACCCCACGGCACACGTTTGTGAAGAACTTGTATAGAACTGACCACCCTGACTTTGACCCACAGCTCCACAAGGTGGCGGTCAGCCGCGCCTCGGACATGCTGAGGGTCCATGCGGAGCATTCGCCGCTGCGTGCGCTCAAGGCAGCCGGCGCCGAGGGAAACCTGGAGGCAGTGGCGCAGTACTCCCGAACGCTAACCGAGCAGAAGGAGCAACTGGTGGAGGTTAGAGATGGCGGAGTCATTAATGAGTTGTTTTTTGTTGGGTTTTTTAAAACTGAATTTTGCTGATATCCGACGAAGACTCAATATTGACTGACTCACGGGTCAATGAAGAATCAAGTTTTCTAACTCACAGGCTGACATAGACTTGAGTTGTGCCGACTAACGGGTGCTCGAGGAAGACTCAAATTTCACTGACTCACAAAGTGATGAAGACTCAAGTTTCACTGACTCACGGAGTGACGAAGACTCGAATTTGACTGACTCATGGGTTGACGAAGAATCAAGTTTTGCTGACTCACGAAGTGGAGAAGACTCGAGTTTCACTGACTCACAGGTGAGGAAGAATCAAGTTTTGCTGAATCACAGTGAGGAAGACTTGAGTTTCACTGATTCACGACTGCTCAACGAAGACTCAAGTTTCACTTATTCACGAAGTGACAAAGATGTTTGCTGAATCACCAAGTGATGAAGACTCGACTTTCACTGACTCACGAAATGACGAAGACTTGAGTTTGAATGACTCACGGGTTGACGAAGAATCAAGTTTTGATGAATCACAGTGAGGAAGACTTGAGTGTCACTGACTCAACTGCTTGACGAAGACTCAAGTCTCACTGACTCACAAAGTGATGAAGACTCGAGTTTCAATGACTCACAGCTGCTTAACGAAGACTCGAGTTTACTGACTCACAAAGTGATGAAGACTCGACTTTCTCTGACTCACGGCTGTTTGAGTAAGACTTGAATTTCACTGACTCACAGAGTGACGAAGACTCGAGTTTGCTGACTCACGTGTTGATGAAGAATCAAGTTTTGCTGAATCACCAAGTGACGAAGACTCGACTTTCACTGATTCACGAAGTGACAAAGACTCAATTTCACTCACGGCTTCCCGACGAAGACTCGACTTTCACTGACTCACAAAGGAAAGGACGACTTCAAAGTTTCACTGACTTACGGTTGCTCGATGAAGACTCAAGTTTCACTGACTCAGGGGTTGACGAAGAATAAAGTTTTGCTGAATCACAAAGTGAGGAAGACTTGAGTTTCACTGAGTCACGGTTGCTCAACGACGACTTGAGTTTCACTGTCTAGTGGGTGTGCATGCTGCGAGTGTATAATTTGCACGTATGGCTGCAATAACCGTGCACAACAGCAGGCGGCACTCAACTTTATGTTCACACCTTGGTTACTGCAGGGTTTGCTAACAAATAAACAGGTTCATGCGGTGTTGTTTACATGCATTTAGCACAATAAACAGGTAGGTTTGTTACTATTTTGCTTTCTTGGCAGAACTGTCGGCTGCTGTGTCACGTGTCCGGGACCGAACCGCTTGAGATAACGTGCACGCACGCAGAAGAGACCTTCCACGTCATTGGACCGCAGGTAAAGCCCATTCGGTGTAATTCAGCGGCCCGCCACAAATACATTTGGCGCAAGGCTGTGAGCCATCAGACCCCTCTAGTTTCTCCTTTTCGAAAAAGCGACTTGTGACAAACTAGAGAAGAGACTTTTGGAGAGTCTGACATGAAAGCACAGACCCTCCCCTTCACAGGAGGCTCTGTCTTGTTTCAGACGAGGTCAGGAAGAATCAAAGATCCTGCTCGGCTGCATCACAGAGGCGAGGCAGACTAATCACCCAGCGTCTGCCGCGTCCTCCTACATCACCTCCTCTTCCACCACGTCTCATTATGTTTACTCCATGCCCAGCAATTATCCTGCACCGCAGAATGTTCCTGTCCTGCAGGGTGCATGTCAGGCCCTGTGGTAATGACTCCGCTCGTGAGGTCAGGGTTCAGGGAATCAATAACGTAGCGGCATGAGGAGGCTGAGGAGGGGGTGCAGTGTTAGCCTTGGGGGCTAATTGGCTATCAAGTACAACACGGCAGGGGATGTCCTCATTTCCTGTGGGACAAATTAGCACCATTGTTGCCATCCTTCAGCCTGATGGGTTGTTTTGTCACAGGACAATGCTGCACAACAAAGTCAAATGTTTAAATAGCCCATTCATTTAACGTGCTAAACTTGTTTTCAAAAAAAAACAAAAACTTCATACTGACTATTTTTGTATTGTTTGCTGAACGGCTCCATGGGGTGTAAAACTGTTGTGATACATTCCCTTTGCTTTTTTGTGTTGCTGCACAATCACGTTATTAAAAATATATAATAAAAAAGTACATGGATAAAGCTTATATGCTCCAGTTCGTAAATAGTTGGACACAAACTGAAATAAAATAACTTTAAAGTCAATAAAATGGCTTTGTTTATAGTTTGTTTGTCAGATAACAAACTTCATTTCACGTTTCAGATCATTTCCGCGGCCCAAACGCTGGCGCTGCACCCGTCCAGCAAGATCGCCAAGGAGAACCTGGAGGTGTTCTGCGAAGCGTGGGAGTCGCAGCTGAGCGACATGGTGCTGCTCGTCCGCGAGATCAGCGACGTCTTCGAGGGCAAGCGAGGTGGGGGGACTTTTATTCTTTTTAAATGAGAGGGGTGTCCAAAGTGCGGCCGCAGCTTGTTTTTTTTATTGTCTCGTGGCTTACCTGTAAGACTTTGAATCAGGGGTGTCCAAACGTTTTCCACCGAGGGCCACATTCTGAAAAATGAAAGGACGCAAGGGCCACTTTGATATTTTGTATGTACCACATTTTAGCTTTTTTAATACAGGTGAAATGATACTTAAAAATGAAGCTTTTCCATAATAATGAGTTTATTCTTGTAAAATTGCAACTTTTGTTCTTCATTCGATTATGACTTTTTTTGCTAATATTTTGACTTTATTCCTGTAAAATTACATCTGTTTTTTCCATTTGTTTTTTTATATTTCCCAACTATTTAATTTCAGCTTCACTCTTGTAAATTTTCTTCTCGTAATTATAACTTTATATCTTTAAAAAAATATATGTATTTTTTCTTTCTTTCAACATTGTTACTAAAATGATATTTTTCCTCATTTTACAAGTTTATACTGATTATATTGCAACAATTTTCTCATTACAAAGCTATTTTTTCTCTTAATATTTTGACTTTACTCTTTTGACTTTACTTTAAAATTTCTACTGTTTTCCATTTCTGCTGTTGATTTTTTTTTTCCCAAAATATCTCAACTTTCTTCTTGTATGTTTTCTTCTAATATTTTGACTTTATTCGCATGTTATAAATTTAAATGTTTATGTTATAAAACTTTATGCATTGTTTTTGACTTAAAAAAAACAAAAAAATCTCAAATATTTCAACTAATGCTACTAAAATGACATTTCTTGACATCCTCATATTATGACTTTATTCTTGTGAAATTATGGATTTGTTTCTCTTTTCTTCAATTAATACTTTGACTTTCCCATTTTTGCTGCAGTTTTTTTTGTTGTTGTTGTAGTTTTCTTGTTGATTTACATTTTTAGATGAAATCACAGCCGCGAGCCGCAAATGGCCCCCGGGCCACACTTTGGACACCCCAGCTTTAAATATAAAATACAGTAACTTCTTAGCATGTCTACATGGGTTACTTTTAGCCTTTAGTTTTCAAAATGATTTTCAGTATGTTTGGACCCCCCCCCCCCCCTTCCCTGTTCTATACAGTCTCTATGGTGTCCTGCATTGACACTTTGCTGTCCCTTTTCTGCTCCCAGGAGACAAAAGAGCTTATTTGTCACTTCCTCGACCTGGAGTGAGTATCCACGAATGACACGCCTCCTTTGTCGTCACCTGACCATGACACGGCCCCTTTCTTCCTGCAGAAACACTCGGCTAACCTGAAGACCGCCAAGGCTGTCAAGCTGGACGCGGAGGTGAGCGTCCATGGGTCTTGTTTGCGTTAGCAGCAGCCAGCTTTTTATTATTCTTTTATTATTAAATTTGAGATATTTCTGTATGTAACTAAAAAGACTGTGATATGTGAATTTTCGAAGACGGCTTCCTTATTTATAAATGGAATATTTTCGTAGTTGGACCATAGAAAACCTGTTTACGATCTACTAAATGCATATTTTAACATTATTAGAGCCCTCTATGTATAACACCCCTGTAGTCACCTTTACATTCACATTACCGAGGGCTGTCAAATGATTACAAATTTTAATCTAATAATCACATTTTCAAATTAATTAATCATGATTAACCACAATTTGCCACTGTGTTTGAAATATGCCAATTTTTGCTGCATTTTGCGAAGCGAATGCTAAAAAACACAACACAATTACATATAAAGTATACTTGTATGTATTAACAGCTCCAAATGAACTGTAAACTTAAATCAAGCTAAAAGATAGCACACATGTATTTGCCTATTGCTAGTCTCTTTAAGTAACATAACATTTCATTGAAGGGTTGCGTTCAAAGACACCACATAACTTAAGTTGAATTCACATGTTATGAGTGTAGATGTACTTGCGGGGATTTCCGAGCAGTTACGTTAGCGAGAGATAAGAATATCCACTTATTGTTGTTCTTTGTCTGTCAATTTATTTAGACCGCACATACGCCCATAATAAAGATGTTGTGATGTTCGGAGTGTCAGTGAATGCAACTCGCTGTAGTCTACGAAGTGTCGTTCCCGTACATGTATGGTGCTGGAATTGCACTGCTGTTGATGTGATCAGGTCTGAATAAAGTTATTAAAGAGTGGCAGACTCTGTGGGGACACTATTGTGGCTTTGTCTGCCGTCATGACAGGGAGATGTGGCTTGACACGATGCGCATGCGCTAATGATGCTAAAAATGTGAACGTAATAAATTCATTTGTTTCCGCTTTTTTTAACAGCACTAGCATTACTGAATGTGGAACGTTGATAGAATTAGAGAAAACATCAATATCATAAATAAGGCTCGTGTGTGTTGCAATAAATGTCTTCCAGACATGTGGACAGGAAGTGATGTTGGGGGTTCAGAGTTGAGTTTTAGTTGGATTACAACCACAACAGTATCCCGTGTTGTTACTATTGTGATTATTATGTTATTACAATTATTGCGCCTGCCGTGAGATCTTTTAAACCTGCAATGGAAGCCTGTTACGGCAATCAAGTCTGGTGCTTGTCTCACCGAACAATTACTGACACCTAGTGACCAATGTAGAATACACAATTTTAATGCAGCTGAAAACTCCTTGTATTTGTATTTTAGTTCATTTAGCTATCCTTATGCTTGCCGGTGTTTAATTTACGCCAAAAATACAAAAAATTTGCTTCAGAATGCATATTTGTTGACAAATAGGCTGTATTCAACCAACAAGTATGGGCTGCACTTTGAACACCCCTGCTATAAACACTTTCCTCTGGACGAGTGTACTTTTAGCGTTTCCCACAGGTCTGCAGTTTACGTAATCATCAAATTTGCATCATTGCACGCATTTGCAAAAAGTGAGTACAAAACATGGCAAGCAAAACAAATACGTCTCGGGCAGGGGGGTCGAAACTTTTTTCCAGTGAGGGCCACATAGCGACAAATGAAAGGATGCAACTGTGCCGCTTGGATAATTTGTAAAGTAGATATGTGAACAAGTTATTTATATTTCAATAAAAAACTGCATCCCAGCTTTGTCATATCGGTGAAAAAGCACGATTGCTATGATCAACTTCACTCTTTGCCCATTTTCCAAATATTTCCACTTTCTTCTTAAATCATTTTCATAAATTTTCTTTTCGCATTATTTTTACTTCATTCACGTATTATAATTTTTACCCAAACTAATTTTCCAAAAATTACTTTATTTAGTTTTGGTTTTTTCTCATATTATGACTTTTAAAAATATGCATATTTTTCCTCATATTATGAGTTTATTCTCCTCAAATTAATATTTTTACTTTATTCTCCGAAAATTACAGCTGTTATTTTCCATTTCTTTTTTTAATTTTCCAACTATTTCAGCTTTGTTCTTGTAAATATTCTCCAGATAATTATGTCTTTATTCCCATAATATTTTTACTTTATTTTGTCTTTTAAGTTTTTCCAAAAAACTATTTTTTGTTTGTTTCTCATAATATTCCGACTTTAAGAATAGAAATAACATCTCTTTTTTTCATTTTAAAGTTTCTGCTTTTAAAATGATTTTTTCTCAGAATGTTATGACACTGTTCTTGTAAATGTACTACTTTTTCTTGTTAATGACAACTTTTTTATCTTAATATTTTGGTATTATATTCTTGTAAAATTACTGCTGATTTGTCCATTTTTGCTGTGGGGTTATTTTTTTTTTGTTTTCTTCATTTTAGAATATGCCACAGGCAAATAAAAAAACATCCATGGGCCATAAATGGCCCCTGGACTGCCGGACCGCACTTTGGACAACCCTGCTGTAGAGCCACCAATTAAGTTTCTTCTATCACTTGTTTTTTTTTTTATGTCACAAACAAGCCAGAGCTGCCTGCAAGTGCTTTTTATATGGGGAGGAGCCCACAGCAGCACCCGCTGCTCGTTGAGAAGAGCAGTGTGGGCATTTCTCAACGGCGAGTGTGGTTTGTGTTTGCATGTGCAGGAGCAGACGAGCATGGCCAAACTGGGTCTGGAGCTCCGCCTGCTGTCATCGGACGTGGATGCCGAGGTGGAGAAGTGGGAGGAGCAAGAGCACGACGTCGTCCGGCAGAGCCAGAGCCTCGCCAGCATGGCCTACAACATGTATCTGTTCACCAGGTCAGCACACGCTCGAGAGCCGACAAATACATTCTTGTTGTTTTTAGTCATGACTTTCATTTACTTCCTTTCCTCGTTTTCTGTGTTTTCTTCCCTATCGATTGATTTCCTAGAGGGGAGGGTCTGCTGAAGACAACACTCGATCTTTTCCATCAAGCCGAGGTGCGTCCGTGTCCTTCCTTCCCGCCTGTTTAAACACGGCCGATGACGTGCGGTCATTTGTACGAGTCAGCAAATGTCAGGCGGGATTGATTCCAGCCCAGGAGATGAGTTCAGGAAGCGGACGAGAAGAGAGAGCGGGAGAAAGTGCTGGATTTACACACTCACACTTTTTTCCCCTCCTAAGGTTCTGTCAGAAGAAGGACTCCAGCTGAGCTCCTCCCTACAAATCTTCTGCACTCAGGTATTGTAGGACATAACCAGCGCCCCCTTCAGGATTGCCCCGTAAAAGCAAAGCAAGAACTCTGTTGACTTTGACTGAAGTCTGCAGCAGCTGAAGTGAGAACACTGATTGATTTGGAATGATCCAGCATAAGATGTTAGAGGTCGCTCAGGACAAAAGTCAGAAGTCTCAATTCCAACAGCTAATTTCCACCAAACCTGCGTACCGTCCTACACCAAAGCAAGAACCTTATTGATTTTGAAAGATTACTCTTTTTTTTTTAGAATAAATTATTAACAGAATAATATGACTAAAAATATGATTACAATAAATACATATGCATAAAAAATGTATAAATTAAATAAATCTATAAGATTTTGAAATATGACAAAAATATATTTTTAAATAATATTAATAAAAATATTAAAATAAATATAACTAAATAAATCATTTAAAAAATTCAAAGAAATGTTTTAAAAATGTAAATAAGAATTTGGAAGGTGGCTGAGACAGGATTGTTGCAGTGGCGAAGGTCAACAACTCGACACGTACAAGTCCAAATTTACAACGTATATGCTGGTTTAAACGTGGAGGCCTATTTTTTTTTCTATTTCAAGTCAAGAACCTTATTGATTTTGAAAGATGACTAAAAATGTATTTTTTTGTGCTGTATGTAAAATGTATTTTTTATTATTTTACAACAAAAAAAATGAAATATTAGAGAGAGCAAAGTCATAATATTAATAGAAAAATATAGCATAAAGTTGAAAAATTAAAGGGAAAAAGTAGCGATGCTCTGATCAATTGACCATTGATTAGTATCGCTGATCACAAAAAACAATTGGCGTGTGGCGGCAAACCCTACATGTGTGTTGTGTCACGTAGGGCTGCCAACACTCATACTGAGCAGACAAGGGACGCACTTTGTCCCGTATTGCCACGAGAATCAACACTCGTCTGTAAAACCTCAATGGCTTCAGTGTGGCTGCTTAACACAGGCTACGCCAATCCATGCTAGCATGTTTGATCACTCCTTTATCAAACCTATTGCTGTCTGACTTGTCTTGCATCTTTGTTTACACGCTTTGCCTAGCTGTCACTGGCAGCTAGCTAGCTAGAGTTATCCACCTAGCTTCGCTTCTTCGGGCTCCAAATGGGAAAATTTAAAAGTGGCCCCTTTTGATTTTTCAGTATGTGGCCCTTGGTGGAAAACGTTTGGACACCCCTGCTTTAACTCAATGCAGGGAAGCCATTTGTTCGTCCTGTCAGTGTGTGTGTAGACATCTCTTTGTCTCCTCCTCAGCTGCTTGGAGAGGAGAGGTCAGCGGTGATGTCAGAGCTGGAGAAACTGGCGGCCTTGTGTCAGCAACTGCAAACAGGGGCCAGGACCCCTGTGCAGGGCAAGACCGCCACCTTCCAGAAGGTACTACAACTACGCCCACATGTACACTGTCCGTACCTTGACATCAATGACTTGGACTGTCTGTGCCAAGAGTTCTATTTTGTTGTTTGTGTGCCCGCCAGGTGGACTCATCCATTCAGAAAACCAGAGGGGTGTTGACCCTTGTGCTCAACCTCCTTCCTGTCTGCAACAAGCTCAACAGGAAGGTAAAAATAACGTTTGGTCGGATGAAAACGGAGACAGTGTACGAAAACCTGGATGAAATTTTTGCATCTTGGTTTTCCTGGTGCAGTACAAGTCCGAGAGGAGCAGTCTGGGCTCCCCGCATGACTGGCGAGAGCGCCAGAATGCCTCCACGCCCGTCCAAGACAGCGGCGGCGTCCTCAACAACAACAACGACGGCGACTTCGGTGTCAAACCCTTCGAGCAGCACATGGCCGGCCTCAACCTGCTGGAGAGCAACTAAGAACCCAGCCTGCTTAGGCCTGATCCTCTTCCCCCTCTTTACTACCTCCTGTCAGGTAGCTTCTAACCTACAGAGCCAGCTCTGTCCACTGGGTGGCGACAATCTGCCAAAAACATCCTCCAACCTAAGCGTTGTGGATTCATGGACACTAAGAGCGCCCCCTGGTGGTGTCAACCATGCTTGTGCGTTAGATTATATCCTGTACAAAGTGGTGATGTTGCTGCACACCAGCTAAACCGTAAGAGTGCGTGCATGATACCAGCTTGTGTTCCAGATCCCGATGTCGGTGTGTTATGAATACTTGTTGTAGACTTTTTGTGTGTCAGTGTTTGTCCCACTTTGCTTTACTACGTTACACACTCTGTGCCATACTATATGGGGGAAAAAAATGAGTTACTTGCCAAATATGTGTCCTTTGAAGGATATTTTATCATACTAAAGGTGTGTCATTAATGAATGGTTTATTAGCATTATCAAACCATGTTGAGTGTACTGGAAAAGATTATTGTGCGACATATACCAATGAGCGTGTGATGGTACTCGAGGTGTCAAGGAGGTACACAAGTGTGACTGGATGTTCATGTTGAGATGCTTTTTACCGCAGTGACAGCAGCTAAGGATGCTGGGTAATGTAGTGAGAGGTAGGACAGACGTGAAGAAATCATAGCTCTAGTTTTTGGACCATCTATTCTTTTGACAATTAAGATGATATAATTAAAAAATGACATGATGAATGAATAAACAATATTTTTTATTAAATGTGTTGTTTTTTTAAACATATTACAAGAAAGTGCTATATCTAATAGCGATTCAAGCTATGATTTCTTTCAGCTTTAAATGAAGAAAAACTATAAATAAAAGATTGGAACTAAAAAGTTTGCACTATATACAATCTCTGGACACAACATAATTAGAATTAGGCCCATTGCAAAAGTTGTACCATAAAAAATATATTTTTATAGATTTATTATTGTGCTTTGCATTGCTTCATACTGTAGCTGTTTCTAACATTATGACCCACAAGATTGAGCCAGCGGAGAGTGTGATGCAACGCATTTTAGCACAAGCACAATAATGAATATACGTAGGAATAGTTAGCTTTTTTCCCCATAATGGACTATGTTAGTGTCAGTAATGAAGTGGTACGTCTAATAATCAGAAGGCACAGTGCAACGCTTCCACTAACCACAAAAAGCAACCCAAGTTTGAAGAAAGTCTTCGTCAGGAGGCTTCCGCTTGCGCGGCGTCTCTTCCGGCAACGAGCTTTTCAAAGTCGTCTCTGCTCAACAGGCTCTCTGTGATACTCTTGCTCTCCTCAAATTTGGGCAGAATGACAGCGATGTAGCCATCGGTGGACGGCTGTGCACACATACACGAGTTAAAGGTCACACGTGGCATGTTTTTAAATATGTAGCGTTTCCGTTTGTGTTTACCTTTTCTTGCAAGAGAGCAGGTGTTTCTAAAATGTTCTCGTTGACCTCCAGCAGACGACCCCGAATGCAGCTGCCAAGACCACACAAAGTTCACTCAAAGAACAGCAGCTCTCCAGCACAGGCAGCACTCATGCACACTAGACAAGCCAGAGCTCCAGACTGAGGGCTCACCTGTAGATGGTGAACTCTGTTTCATCCGTGCACGTGATCCGACACAGAGGCGCAAATTCGGTAAGAAACTGGCCTCCCTGGAGCAGGCAAAGAAAAAGGTAAAACCTATGGAAGATAAATCAGTCCAGGGTGTGTGTGAAGTTTACCCGCTTGGACTTTCCCGAGACTTTGTTGTTCAAGCGGCTGCAGCCATTACTGATTTGATAGTTGATCTTCTTGATTGTTCGCCCTTTCTGAAGGAGAGGGTGAGTCTCAGCTAAGGTGATAACACATATCCTAAAACAGAGAGAACAAAATATATCTTAAAACATGTCATATTAATCATCAATACCATACATACAAACCCAATTGGAGGCTGCTACTCTATGTCTTGCCTGTTTGAATGCTGGAGGATGCAGTGGTCCTCACACGGGTTACCCTTCATATCTAAACAAGAAAGTCCATATAATAAATCCATGTAATAAATACAGGCACTCGGAAAACTTTAATTAATTCTTCCTTCTCGTTATGGTGCCTAAACAAGAGTCTCGTGCTCTTGCTTCCTTCATGACATCTAGGCTAGGCTAACGCTAGCAGCATTTATTTCTAGTCTTGTTTAATGTATATTTACCAGCTTTGTACCATCGTGTGTAGTAACGGTCAATCACCGACGGTGCTGTCCTTTCTGCATCTTTCTGGCCCTCGTCGTCCATTAAAAGTAATATCGCAACAGCGTGGAAAAAGCCGGTGTGTCGATAATCAACTACTTTTTCTTGTCGGAGGACAAACGGCGTAACACAAAATGGTCCGCCCTTGACAGGAAGTCTTGTGATATGTGCGTATGGCATTGGTTCCGTTCCGCTTGCGCTACCAGTTTTTACACCCAAGTTGAACAATCAGCAATTGTACTGTTATTTTAAAGACGGTAATGCGTGCAATAAATGTATAATAAATGGTAAACGTATTTGAAGGATGTATGTTTTGACTCAGTGAGCCAAACGATAGCTTAATAGAAGTGGAATTCGTCGAAAGGTTGTGGCTGTCCTACCTGAGCAGGTAAGCACACGTTTCTCATCGAGTTTAACTTGGAGCTCTATTTTTCCAGATTTTTTTTATAATCTCGATAATCTCATTTGGAAACAACATATTGCACTTGTCCACTCTAAACGTTCAAAAACTTTAGGCATAATTCCGTACAGCATCTTATTTCTGCCATATCTAAATTATTGCTCAGAAATATGGGGCAACACATATCAGACTGTGCAAGTAAATATGATCACACAACCCCTTTATTCAATAACTTCAGACTTTTGAAATTCTTAGATATTGTTGAACTGGAAACAACTTTGGTAATGTACAACATTTTAATAATCAAATGCCAAGGAATATTTTGCAACATTTTCCCATTAAACTATGTAAATATTAAATGTAATTACACTATTTTAATGTGTATAGTGACATTTTACGTAATTCAATTTTAATTTATGTGTCTTTGTTTATTCAAGATTCAAGAGTTGTATTGTCATATGCATAGTAAAACAGCAGTTATACCATGCAATGAAATTCTTATTCTGTTCATTCTCCCAAGAAAAGAAAGAAAACACAAGAAAAAGAATAAGAACATAAACATAAATACCAATAAATTAAGAAACAACAACAGAAGAGACATTAATACAAATAAATAATACAAACAAACAAACAAATAAATAAAGTGCTATGAGTGTGTTGCGTGTGGCGTGTGTGAGTGCTTTGTTGAGAAGCCTGATGGCCTGTGGATAAAAGCTGTTTGCCAGCCTTGTGGTCCTGGACTTCAAACTCCTGTAGCGTCTGCCTGACGGTAGGAGTGTGAATAATGAGTGTTGTGGATGTGTGCTGTCCTTGATGAGGTTGTGTGTTCTGCGTAGGACTCTAGATTTATAAATGCTCCTTCAGCAGCAGACTGTTACACCCACGGTGTAAGAAGGAGAGGTTCCGCAGGTCCTTCATACCGACCGCTGTCAGGCTCTACAACACCTGCACCACCTGAACCATGTTGTAGTCAATATGTATTCTTTACTTGCGTATCTTGCTTGCTGCTGTAACAAGTGAATCTCCCTGCTGTAAGATAAATAAAGTACAATACCATACAATAAATGTCTTGCAGTGAGGGGAGGGCTGCCCCAACATTGTTCTGTGAGGTCTTGATCACCCGCTGGAGTGCCTTCCTATCACGTGTTGTACAGTTACCGTACCAAACAGTGATGGAGGCGGTAAGGACACTTTCCATAGTGCATCTGTAGAAGCAACTCAGGATTGTGGTGGACATGCCAAATTTCCTCAGTCTTCTCAGGAAGTACAGTCTCCTTTGGGACTTCTTCATAACTTGTTGGGTGTTGTGAGACCAGGTGAGGTCCTCGCTGATGTGTGTGCCAAGGAACTTGAAGGTTTTCACCCTCTCCACCTCAGTCTCACCAATAAACAGGGGTCTATGCGGCTCCTTTTCCCTTGTTCTTGGGTCGATGATCATCTCTTTAGTCTTATCTGTATTGAGAAGGAGATTGTTATCACGACACCAAGCTATGAGGTCCGCCACCTCTCTTCTGTATGATGTTTCAACACCACCAGTGATCAGGCCGATGACTGTAGTGTCATCCGCAAATTTAATGATGCTGGTGTTGTTCTGGGAGGCCACGCAATCGTAGGTGAAGAGCGTGTAGAGGAGCGGACTCAGCACGCACCCCTGTGGGGTCCCAGTGCTCACAATTCTTGAGCTGGATGTGCGATTGTGGACTCTGACTGACTGGGGTCTGCCTGTTAGAAAGTTAAACACCCAGTTACAGAGGGAGGGAGACAGGCCAAGTGTGAGGAGCTTATTTGTGAGTTTGTGGGGGCTGACTGTATTAAAGGCAGAGCTATAGTCTATAAATAGCATTCTGACGTATGTGTCCTGGCCCTGTAGGTGAGAAAGGTCTGTGTGGGTGGCAGTGTTGACTGCATCATCCGTGGACCGGTTCTGGCGATATGCAAACTGTAGAGGGTGAGCACACAGCATTCCCTGATCTCACATTGAGCTGTAATCCTTGCTCTTAGTTCGTCCATCTTGTTTTCAAGAGAGCGGACGTTGGCTAGCAGCAGGGTTCGTAGCGGTGGCCTAGTCGCTGTAGCTTTTAGCCTAGCATGCAGGCCGCTTTTCTTGCCTCGTTTCAGCCTCGGATGCTTTGCTCGCCGGGTATTCAGCTCACCAGGCCCGCAGGCTGCTGCGTTCTCCTGGCGCAGAAGAAAAGTCTGAGAGGCTAAATGAAAGATCATGGTGAACCCTGCCGATGTTGAAGAGTGTCTCTCTGTTGTAATGTACTGCGTGAGTGCGTTGAATGTCCAAAATGAACAATAAAATATCAAAAAATAGAAAAAAACGGGAGGGTGAGACAGAGATGTCTGCCACGGAGGGCGCCATCTTGCAAGAGATGTTTGTTTATGTAATACATTTTTTCTTGTTTTTGTGAAATCAAGTGTTTTGAATCATTTTTATATTTCATTTGTTCAAGTATTCGGTATTGTGTTTCAGTCTATATGATTTTATGTGTGTTTTTTGTTTTATTGATAATGGGAGGGCATTTTTATAAACTTTGCTTCTGCCCCCTATTTTCAACTAGTGTTCCATTATTTTGTCTTTTGTAAATGTTCGTTTTATTTGGTTGCTTGAAATAAACTGAATTGTTGTGTTGTTGTTCTGCAGTTAATTATGATGCTTCATTACAAATTAATCGGGAAATATCATCGATACCGTATTTGTTGATAGCGATTGCTAGCTGTGCAAACGTCTTTATTGCCTACAACTCCATAAAGCCACAAATGCGCTAATGTGATCGACATTAAGGTGATTACTGCAGTGTTTGTGCCACAAAACTGAGGTAATTTAGGCAAACGTTTTTCATTTCAACAGATAGTCCCACACCGAACAGTTGCTCACGTTGTCCTGTAGGTGCCAGCAAAAACCAGACAACGCCATGTGAAGCTTCAGGGTAGTTACTAGTCATCCAAATTACTCATCATATGTCCATAAGTGTCCATATTTAAGAACTTAGCTAGAAGATTTGACATCATCACTTAACTTAAGTGCTAAAATGTACTAAAATTACACATGTGCACTGTACTGTATGGAATGTTTGTGCAAACAACCCCCCACACCTGCTGACCTCCATCAATGGCATACCAATCATAACTGGAAGGTGGAGGGAGCATGTCTAAGGATTAGGGTTAGGTTCCCCCCACCGGCACACGAGACAGGTTGAGTAATGATGACTTCATCTTAAGTCTCCATAATTAAGACAAAGAGAGCGTGAGTGCAAAATGACTTTTCCGTGTATTGGTCTGTCTGCGCGCTACCACCAAGACGGAAAGTTTGGCTGTCAGGAGCAATCTTGTTGACTTTTTCCATGACTCTCATGGGGAAGGCTGCAGATGAAAGAGTAGAGCCAAAAGGGGAAACTTGCATCAGCCTCAGAAGAGTAACCTTGATGTAACCGCACAGTTTTTAATAAAAATGCATGGTCATCCGTGTCACGCTTTCAGAACCAATGGCAACAAAAGCAGAAAAGTAATGATAGCTAGCAACAACATGGCCTTTAGCCTTTGGACTGTGTTGCTATCAGAGAAGTAGTCAATGATCACAGTTTAAAAGGTTTTCAAGATGGATTAAAAAATTAGAGCAATATATTGGGTTGCAGCGCTGGACGTTATCATCAATGAGGAAGAGCCCAGAAAAAAAGTACAGAGTCTATATACCAGTTGCCGTATCCCTCAAGAAAATTAAGTTTGGGTAGAAGTGAGAGTTAAGCTTGTGTGAGTTAGAACAATGCATCTCTTGTGCACAACATGAAGGGGCTATCCACATGGAAACGTTTTCAGGTCAAAACAGCAAAGTATTTTTTTGTTTCAGCCTCTCATCCACACGGAAACGAGGTTCTGGGTGACCTGAAACTGTATTTTTTGAAAACGGCTTCCAGAGTGGGAAAGTCTGAAAAACGCTGGCTTGTCGTTGCCGTGTAGACAGCAACGATGACATCACCGACCCACCGCAGCCTCGTCGCCGTCACGTGACCAGAAGTGAGCTTTGACGACAAGCCAACATATGTAGAGCTGCAACGATGAATCGATGATAATTAATTAATCAACAACCATTTTGATAATCGATGAATCGTTTAATTTAAATGTACTGTAAAAATCCTGATTTCAGCCTCTCAAATGTGACTTTTTTGAAATTTCCTTAGTCATTTCCTTAGTCATTTCCTTAGTCATCCACGTATTATCTTTGTGTTTGAGGCAAAACAAGACAATCACACACTACAGCTTTGACTTTGGAAAAGAGCAATCAACATTTCTGATGATATCTCGTGAAGCAAACCACTGCAGAGGTGTGCGTAGACGTGCGTAAGAACATTCCCACACAAAGTATGGGATTTATCCACTTGTCTTTGTGTGCAGGAAAGAAAACCTAGTGGTTAGAGAGCGAAACTACTGTGCCTGTCCAGCGCAGGCCATATCATCTTGCTACGTGCTTCACAACTTGACCATCAAACAAGGCACTGCCCCTCCCCCAGAGCAGACGAGCCCACGCCAAACGCAAAGCCTGCCCCCAAAGTTTGTTTATTTGTTATTTCTTATTTATTTATTGGTGATGCCCATGTAGCAGTCTGTGCCAGTGACTCATTGATTTGCAGTAGAGTGTTTGTGATGTTTGTCAGTTGATTGTTTATACTTCGCTACTCCAGTTTCGGTGTCGGAGAAGTTCCTCCTCACCCTCTTTGCTATGATTTTGGGAAGAGAAAACATGACTCGTCGACATTCTCCTGATATTTTGTTGTCATATACTCCATAATGATTCACAGAAGTAATTACACTTCTCGTAAGTCAAGACGAGCTTTGGAAAGCGGAAGAAGACGGACTTATGCGCGTCGTTTTCACTCAGTTATCTGTTCCCATCTGGATGCAATTATTTACTAATCCGGCACAGTGTGATGTGACTTTTTTTCAACCCGCCACAGAAAAAAATCCCCAAAACATATGTGGACAGGTCCTAATTGTGAATGTGAGTGTGTGTGGGTCAACAAGGCCTTCTGTGGGACACTTTTAGACTTAAAATGCAAAGCAGTCATATGTATGTGTTGTGCAACTCTAATTGTGTTGCGTGTGTGTGTGTGTGTGTGTGTGTGTGTGTGTGTGTGTGTGTGTGTGTGAAGAAGGTCTTCCCTGAGAAGCTTTTAGATTGAAAACGCACTGAGCTATTAGGGCTGAATCTGCAGGTGTCATAATAATATCTAACACTAGCCACTTGTTGCTAGGCAGAATTCTGCGTCACCCAGAAGAAAAAGGCCACGGACAATCGTCAGGAACACAGAGTTCCAAAGCAAAGACAGCCCTCCAAAGAGTTTAGGATATACATTGTAATTCATACACATCATTTTGCAATTTAATGACGACTTTAATTTAATGCTCTGAAAAGGAATATGCTTTTTTTCCCCACCACTGTCGCCTTACCACTCGGCTTTTACAGCTTTTACAACATGTCTGTTCCTTTTTTAACCTGGAAGAAGTCCAAACACTAACCCACAAAGGATCCCACATTACTGGAGATTGTTCTTTGTGGAACAACCTCATGAGCTGTCCTGTTGTTGCTTTTTTTTGTTTTAAAGTTCTGCATGTGTTTATCAGTGTCTGATAAACTGTCTATTTGTATCTGTCAGTCTGTGTACATTCCCTGCATTTTACTACTTATTGTTGGAACGCTGCAGCGACTCCCCAAGGGTCTCGACGTCAGGGTGGGGGTGGGGGGGTTCACTGGCGGGCCGTCATCTTTGGAGTGTCTGCAGCTGCACAAGCTACTGCATGTGACACACACACACACACACACACACACACAGAGCTCCACGTCGGCTCCTAGCACCACAGCAAGCTTCCTCTTTGGCACACTCCCCTCCACATGGAGCTCGTCCAGCTGTTAGTCTCTGCATTTTAGCTCGTCGTAATCCAGAAGAGTCCTGGTTCTGTAAGTTCACGTGCACACAAGACATTTTTGACTCTAAGGCCGTTTTAGCTGATCAGAAGCCTTAAGAAAGCAATTTAATGGAAAAGGCACAACATGACAAAGGAGGGAAAGTTTTGTTTGTCTTCTACAACCAACTTTCGCCCCCAGTGGTTGTTATAATACATTTTGCATGCTGTCAATTACATGCCAAAGCAACAGGGGGCGCTGTAACCATCAACTTTAAAGCCATTGTAGGCAACTGGAAGACTGATTAAAGCAATTTCCTGGAAAAGGCGGACTGCCGGAATGGTTTAAAACACATTTGCATATATTGTCAATGGCATGCCAATGCAACAGGTGGCGCTGTAAACCCTAACTATGGCCATTTTCGATCTACGGAGGCCTGAAGAAAGCAATTTCCTGGAAAAGGTGCAATACAGACTCTATACCTTAACTCTATAACTTAACATTCTGTTTCTATGGCTTGCAAACTTCTAAAACAGTAAAAATCACTTTGGCAAGTTGTAAGGTGGCGTTCTAACTCCCTAAATTGTCATTTTAGCTAATCTGAAGCCTGAAGAAAGTCGTTTCCTGGAAAAGGCATAATTGCAAACAGGAAAAACTACTGCTAGAAGTTGTTTTTTTTTTTTGCTCATTAGGAACAGTCTTGGGCAGCTTCCAGTATGTCTGACTGTGACTGCACCGCCACTCAAATGTTTGGAAACACTTTCTCATGTTATTTTAGGAGAAAGTGTCTCCAAAATTGAGACTTTTGAGCTTTTTCCATGTACAAGAAAGTGTCTCCAAACATTTGACTGGTGGTGTCAAAAGTCGTAAGTTTGGAGACTCTTTCTGATGTTATTGTATGAGAAAGTGTTTCTTTAGTAGTTTATGTAGGGTAAAAAAGAACGTTGTTTCCTGGAAAAGGTGCAATGACAGCAATGGCAAATTAAGGAAAAACTACAGAGAGAAGTGTTTTTTCACTAATCGGGAACAGTCTTGGGCAGCTTCAGGTATGTCTGACTGTGACTGCACCGCCACTCAAATGTTTGGAAACACTTTCTCATGTTATTTTAGGAGAAAGTGTCTCCAAAATTGAGACTTTTGAGCTTTTTCCATGTACAAGAAAGTGTCTCCAAACATTTGACTGGTGGTGTCAAAAGTCGTAAGTTTGGAGACTCTTTCTCATGTTATTGTATGAGAAAGTGTTGAAAAGTTGGGAGAGACCGTCGCATGTTATTGTATGAGGAAGTGTCTCCAATCGTTTCCCTGCTAGTGTACGCAGGGGAAGAAAGTTGTTTCCTGGAAGAGGTGCAAAGGCAACAATGGCAAATTGAGGAAAAACTACCTTGATAGTTTTTTTTTTTTCACTAATCGGGAACAGTCTTGGGCAGCTTCCGGTACGTGTGACTGTGACTACACTGCCAGTCTAAAGTTTGGAGTTATTGTATGAGAAAGTGTCTTCAAACTTTTGACTTTTGAACTTTTTTAGAAAGTTGGAGATGATGTCACAGTTTCTGTACTTTTTCATGTTATTGTATGAGAACGCCATCATGGCTAAGTGTCTCCAAACTTTTGACACTATTGTATGTAGAGAAAAAACTTGAATAAATTTTCCCCCGACTCGAGGGTAAAAAAATAAAAAAGTCTGAAGCTGCGATAAAAAGTGAACTTGCTGATTGTCATGTGCATTCCAAAGCAACAGGGGGCGCTCGAACCACTATCTCGAATGACCCTTTCGCCAACTGGAAGCCTGAGGAGAGAAATTATCTGGAAAAAGCACAGAAAAATTGAGGAAAAACTCCTAAAAAAATGTAAGCTTGACTAAATAGTTGCACTGATGTGGCCTGATAGAAATGTGTGCCGCATTTGCAGATTTAATTCTGGAGAACTCCCGTATCAAATGTCCTGCTATGCAGCGATAAAGTAATAACATAGGAGGGACACCAATGTGCTTTTTGCAAAGGGAGACAGCTAGCTTTGGGCTTGTGAGCTTTACAAACATTCCGGTTATTATTATCATTATTAACGTTCTCTGCTCTAATGGGTGTGTCAGAAGGGGAGCTAATCAATCATTGGGAAGCTTGTCTGAAGCTTGTGGCCTCGCTCCAAAGTTGCTGATCCCTCCGGCTGTGAGAAAAGTGCGTGCGAGCGTACGAGTCAGCGTAAATCATCTTTATGATGGTGACATATTTCTTAATGAAGCGCTACATGCACCCTTGAGTAATGACGGTAAGAGGAAGACATTTTAATTACCTGTGACCTGCCACAACCTTTCACTTGTGGTCAGTAATCAATGCCGCTCGTTCGCGTTATTCTCGTTAACCTGATGTCTGATTTGTGTGCATAAGTATTACTTGTTAGCATGACTGACAAGAGCTGCAGCTGCTTCTAGTTATACTTAACATTCAAAAGTGAAGTTATTTCCTGTGTTGACGTCATCCACCTCGTTCATCACCTAACCTGTCCTTCATATTTCATTTCTTAGACCATAAAGACTTGGGTGATGAAATCCTCCACATCTGTCCGATCCTGGTAAGCTTCAACAGAAGCCAAGAGCAGTGGAAAGAACTCAGCCAGGGAGGATGAAGTGTGTTTTCCCAGGTATTTAAAGCTTTCAGCCTGCTAGCCAAATATGTCAATGATACTTAGATGCCAAAAAAAAACAAAAAAACACCACTGCCACAGCTAGATCGCAGTCCTGTGGGGTGCTCCCGCACAGCGAGCATTTTGGATATCCACAGATGACATCATAGCTTCATTGTGGAACATTTACACCATCCTGTGCCGTCATTAAACCTCCATTTAGAAATAGAGGTTTCTCACGAGGCTGCAGTAAAAATTTTATGAGCGCTTTTATTGTGACGCGCCATGGAGGCTTAATAAACGTAAATAAACACAAAGTCAGCAGCCAGCTTCGTTAACGCTTGTCCGCATTATAGACGGCACCTGATGTGGAAACGGAAGAGGATGAGGCGGAATGTGCCGGGCGGGAACTTTGTCCTTTAATTTTGTGTAAAAAGTCGTCTTTCTTCCAAGAACGGCTCGCCTTCCAGACTTTCCACGTGCAAATGCTTGTTTTCTTTATAAATATGACCTTGTGCTTGAAAGACTTGTTAATTAGGTGCTAATGTCTCCTCTATTAGCGACATTTCGGCCTGTCACTGGATCTTGTCACATTGCTTGACACCAAAAAAAGAAAGAAATATGAATGTTTCAATAGCAATTATACATATATGTATTATACAAATATGAACATTATTATTCTAAATATATATAATATTACATATATAAATATTTATAATGTAACATTATAATACATAATAAAAGAATTATTTAATTATAAAATTCCTGGATTCCAGTATGATCAAGGATGAAAATGAATTCTCCTACGGGATGGGTGCACTATTTTTGTTTTTAATCAATTATGCAGTAATAATGCAACAATTATTTTCTAATAACTATTGATTTGTCGATTCATATAATGTTCTGTTAATTAAAGATCAATGGTTGTTGATTATAATTGTGTACTGAAGCAATGGAGGCAAAATGGAGTGCACTACCTGGCTCTGACCAGCAGAGGCACTATTGAGTCAGTCTCAACTCGTCCCAACTGGTACTCAGACTAAATTTTAAATATTTTCATTAACAAAGGAAACATATATTTTAAAAAAATTATACAATATATATATATACATTTGTCCAATATTTAAAACATTTTTTTTCAATATTTAAAAAAAAAGATGTCCATCACCAACGAAAGCCTGCATGATTGTGCAGTTCTTTTTTTGTTTGTATTTCATGGTATTTTGGCACCTCTCCTGAGAGTTGTATAATTTGCATGCATTTTCAAGAAACTTATTTCAATCGACGCAAAGGAAGTGGTCTGCCTCAAAATCTAGGGTGAGGACTTCCTTTACTTTCTAAATGGAGGTGAACATCAGGTGAACACACACTTCCTGTAAGTCTTGCTTGATATGACTCCTAAGGGGAAAGTAAATATAGCATAAAAGTGTACACGAGTGCTACCACGTGATCGTCTCTAATTATCCAGGGGTAGAAAGTTCAAAGTGCGCGGTGGACTAAAAGCAAACAAGAGTGTCTCTGAGAACTTGCATCCATGGCGGTGGTGAAGTCAGAAGTTTGGACAGCTGCGAGGAAGGAAGTGGAGAGATTAGAAGAACCCGATGTACAGAATCGCTGTTAATTTCCTCCGCTTTATCCTTTTCTCTCATCCTTGAGGCTGGAAAGGACAGGACACAACATTAGGCACACCTGAACCAACTACAGTGCAGCCACTTTCGACCCGCAGCTCGTTTTTATAGGCTACAAACCAACACATGTTATTTTTTATGTGTGGCCCTGATTGTTACATTAATACCTCCAAACTGAGCTTCATTTTCTTTGAAAAGGCAGAATTTTTGGTCTGTTTTCATGCAGAGAAAATCCAACAAGAGTATAAAGTTATTTGTGTCTATCTTGCGTACTTCCAAAGTAAGTACACGTGCTGAGCGGATGTGTATTAGGGTTTTTTTTTCTGGCTGTTTGTTAGTTTTTATGTGTCTCGGCTGCTCTTCACCGCCTCTGGAAGTCTTTTGTTTGCTCCTGGTGTGATGATTGGCATGGAGGATAGCATACTAGCATTCTCCAACCATGTCACAAGAAGGAAAAATGGTGTTCCTGAACTTTCAAGTACTTTAAAGTACAAATGACGGCGTACATTTAGCTGCGGTGTGGACTCCCCAAGTTGCCTCGCTCTACTATAGATTCTGTTTTGCTCTAAGAATACAGAATGCAGCTTTGGGTGTGGTCAAAACTGCAGAAAATGATCACTGCGACGTATGTGTGTGTGTGTGTGTGTGTGGTCTAACTTGTGACCAATCAGGACAGAGCACAATGTATTTTAGGATAAAGGACAGAGTAGCATTTCTAGTGTGTACTGTAACACCACCACTGCATTCCAAGAAGTGCCTTTACAAAGAGATGTATTCATGCAGCGATATGTGTACTCATTTAGCTACACGAGTGCTACCTGGACTCAGTTTGAACACGTGGGAAATGCACCCTACAGTGGAAAAGCACCTACTGGAGTTGGGGAGGCTTTCTGCTGACTCGACATATACATTTGCACACGAGTGCACTCTTGCATGGAGCTCCCCCCCGGGCATTATTTGGTCTTTTAAATGAGAACAAAACGCTGAGCTTGTCTGCTCTCGCAGTCCTTTAATTGATGAAAGCTCGCTAATGAGATTGTAAAAGAAAAAAGTTTGGGGACACCTCAGGGGCCATGGAAAAATACATTGGGTTGTGGTGACAATACAAGCTAAAAATGCTGGATTTAGATTTTTTTTTTGCATTCATTCATTATTCATTCCAAAATGTCTGACAAAAATCAAATCAAATTTTCCCGTAGGAAATCACAAAGTTGGGAGAAAGTGGGTGTTTTGCAAGTCTCAAGTCAAGACAAGTCAGGTCAAGTCAATTCCGAAGTCATAGACTTGAAATTTCTTACGAGTCCTTAGGAGTCATAACCACATGTCTCCCAGAAAAAAGTGGCATTTGAACAATGTAACCATCTATTAAATTTGACACACGCTCGGGATGCATTTTGTTTGAGTGCTGACGGCATTCAGGATTTAAGTTTCGGTCAAAACCGGATCTACTATTTTTTTGCTGTGCGTTTTCTGGCCTTCCCCAAGTCACTGCGATTTCTTTGTTTTTGTTTGTGGAGAACGTAGTTGTGGTGACAATGAAGGAGTAAGATCTCGCCACGTACGCCAAATAACACGTGTTGGCCACACTAATTACGTATGTGTGGTGCACGTGTAGGAGTCGACAAGTGCCACGTGCGGAAAAATTGACATTTTGCCTAAACCTGACACCAGCAAAACACACTATAGACACACATTGGCTGTACGGACAATGCACAAAGACGTGTGAAATGCGTAAGAGTACCCGTAGAGTTTGTTTGACGGCCAGTCTACGGCTCGAAAATCAGCACGCCACATGCGAACACCCTGTGCAAACCCGAGTACCCGGAGAAAACCCACACGCACACGGGGAGAACATGCAAACTCCATACAGAGATGCCCAGGGGAGAATCGAACCCAGGTCTTCCCGATCTCCAGACTGTGACTGCGTGGCCAACATGTTAACCACTTGACAACCGTGCGGCCCTATTTTCAAGTCATATTGTCTCGTCCATATTCATTAAAATTGTGACTTGAGTCCACAAATAATGTACACCCAATTAATCCATTGCAGACAAAAAATTTCGCTTTTCATACAGAAAACAATGCAAATAATAGGGGTGTAACGATTTATTCACTATATCGATGCATCCATTTATATTCCTACGATTTAGCTACATATGTAGATCTGGGTTCTCAAGTTTCCATTCAGGACGACATACTGTATATATCTAACATCGTTTAAAAGGTAATCAATCGATTGAATCGATACTAGGAAATGAAGCATTGATTTAAGGACGGCGGGCTTTATAAGAATGTGCTTTTTTTTAGCATTGAATGATAAAGACGTTAAATGTTACAGTCTGCCTGTCGGTGACGTCACTGTCTTCCAGGTAGGTGGTGGTCGTGGGAGTTGTAGTTGACCTGTGAAATACAGTTCATTCGCTTCATTCACTCTTCAAATTTACCTCATCTGGCCTTATTTGAAACTCCTTTTAAGTGACATTTATGGGGGCAATATACGAAGTAAGGACGTTTTGTACGCCTGGTTTACAGTCCAGTAGCAGTGAAGCTTAAGTTGGATTGTGTTTGACGCATGTACGTGCGGCGCGGAAATGTAGAGCATCTATGGCATTGAAAGCGTTGTTTACAACACGGTGACAAGCATGAGCTTAAACGCTTCTGTGTTTGATAAAGGACGATAGGCAACCCATCTCTTTCAGAATTGGTGGGGCATTCTTGCCTCCTCCTGGATCACCAATTTTCCCTTTCTTGCCTTTCATATCGGTCTCTTAAATTTGTTCAACTTTTTTTTTACTGCCTCCTCGTCTCTTCCAAGAGTGGCAGCAATTTCTCTCCAATAATTGATGACGATCTGTTGATCGTGGTGATTTTTATGAGACGAATCATAAAGACGTCTGTATTTTCGAATCTCCGCCACCAGGGGCTCTTGCTTGTCCGCCATGTTTTTCCACATAGTTAGAAAATTTCCTAGGTGTGCGGTGCAGGAAAATTTGGGCCGCGTGGACGCCGAGCGGAGGGGCGTTTGCAGGTCATAACACATATGCAGGAATGTTACAAATACAATCGCCGTATTTTAGCCATGCAAAAATCGAACACTGTGTGTGCGCACTCGATTAGGAGAGTCCATGGGGACGTCCTTAAAAATGTTATTTTTTCTTATGATATCGGGTGTATTTTCATTCGTATACAGAAAGAAAGGTTAAGTCCAACTTTAAGCCTTTCAAACACACGGATCAGAGCTTCAGGACAAGATAAAAGGTACAGTATGTAGGATATAAAGTCACTTTAATATCTGCAGATAAAATTTCATTAAAATCTGATGGTGCGAAATATGTTAATTTTGCCCCAGAATAACTGCAGTAACGGTAGTGTGGCGTGGAAACGAATACAGCGTGCTGCTGCTGCCTTCATGACACTTTATTTTCTTCCCTGCACTTTTTATTTAAAAAATGTAATGGCTACTCTGCTGACTTTTAAAACAAATGTCACAGCCTAAGTCAAATTTTGGAGTACGGTTGTACTTGCCATGGTCCGTGGGTCGATCACAGCTTTTGTTAAACCAATGGGATTCAAAGGCACTATTTTCCAGGTTCATCCTGATTTTGTATTGCATTTTTCACTCATTTTTTGTACTCGATCGTTTATTCTTATGTATTTCAGCATTATTAATAATTTATACTTGTTTCCCTTACAAAGAACAGGAATCTAGGAAACTTCACCTGCACTGTCCAGTATCTTGGTATTCATTTCAGTCACACTGGTTGAATTGTTGGCTAAAAAGTTACTGAATCGATTCAAAGTTACTGAATCGTTTCCAATCGTATCGTTCTAAATGAACTAATATCATCCTTGAATCGAATTGCCAACCACAAACCATGATACAAATCAAATCGTTATTAAAACGAATGGTTACCCATGCAGGAAGTTGGTACCTATGAAAGTGTATGACAGGCCTTGGAGGAAGTCTGCACTCTCCTAGACTGTATTTTAGTAGATACCTGCGCTTGTCTTGTTCTGTGATTTTTTATTATTTTTTCACCAGGCAGTGAACCTTGAATCCCAGTTTCACATCCATGAACGATCCCGATTTTTTTCTTTTTTCAAACGATGAAGAGACATCTCTCGTTTGAATGCTAATGACTCATCTTTCCATCCCCTTTGACCCCCCCTCGCTCGTGTTTGCATTCTCAGCCACACTCGCTTATCATATTCGACCACTCGTCAGCAGTCTTTATTTGGATGTGTGCACTTTGTTTGTGGTCATAAAGTACATAGGAAATGCAAAAGATGCGTTTTGTTCCTAACCCTCTCCTGTTCTGCTGCAGTAGTGATAAATATTTACACTCCGACTGACACAACGCCGTTTATTATATTAAAAATTGCTAGGCCAACGATCGGCTTCAGGGCAGAGCTGGGAGGGAAAAGCACATTTCAAGAGCTGGGCCGGATATTCCTCTCAGGACCTCATCCCATTGTCAGTTTTGTGGACTTAAGTGCTGGCTTGTGTTTGGAAAAAGGCGGCAAAGGATTTTGATCACCGAATCGAGTAAAATAAGGCCAACACAGTTCTGTTTTTTTTTTTTTTATGGTGCAAAAGCTGCACAGGACATGTTCTGTACTGTAATGCATGAACCAAAGACTTGAGTGGGAAGCTTGTGTGACTTATTACGTGATGCAACACAAGGTATTCCAAAAATACAGCACTTCTCTGCATTTCTTGTACACTTTTCCCATTTCCTGTCTTTGGTCAGTGTTGCGTTCACAGTACGGTCCCTCGCAATACCGCGGTTCGATTATCACTCCCTCGCCGTATTGCGGATTTTCAAACATTTATCAATTAATAAATGATCATTGTTTCATGGTTGAATATAGCCAAATATCTGCAAAAAATGCATATTTAAGCAAATTGTACTTATTCTTGGTCTAAATTAAGCCTTTTCAAGCATAAACATGGTAAAATGAACTAATAAATGAACTAAAATACAAATACAAGGCCGAAGAAGCATTATAATTGTGAATGTAGTACTGTGTCCTACATTGGCCACTGGGTGTCGCTGTTCGGCGAGACAGGCACTAGACTCCTCGCTAAGGTTTCCTCGGGGACCCATTTACTGCGCCACTGCTCGATCAGGAGTTTTATTGATGTCTTACATGGGTTATTTACTCGTATTGTGTCTACTATATTGTGTAATATGACTGTGAAGCCATTTAAAGCCTCAAGGAAATACTCTGGCAGTACGCTGTCCAGACAAAAACAAGAAACTGCTAATGTCTGACTGCTAACTGCTGAGTCTACGTTATTTATGTCTAATAAGCCTTATTTTCCCTGATTATATTTACTATATTGGGTAATACAAATGTAAAGGTGACTATAGGGGTGTTATTTCATGTCTTGAGGGCTGTAATAATGTTAAAACCCGTATTTGGAAGATTGTAAACAGGGTTTCCATGCCATAACTACAAAAATATTCCATTTATTAATATGGAATCCTACTTCGCAGCTTTTCACTTATCCCGGTCGGGTCTGGAACAAATGAACCGCAATAAATAAGGGATTACTGTACTAGCAAGCAGAAAGCAAGCCAATCTTTCGGTGTATGCCAGGATTTGGATGATGGCATTCAAACTTAACCAAACAAACCATTGTAGCAGAGTTCCTTTTAACCAAACCAAACATTACAAGTGTGAACGCACCTTTCGAGCTTAGTTTACACTTCTGCGTAGTCACTACATGGTCCCTTCCGTTGCAGTTGTGAAGTTCTGCGTCCGAATTCAGCGCTTGCCGCTAGGGGCATTGTTTCCAGCGAGTCAATGCAGTGAGCCCGTCCACCATTTAGCTTGTTATCCTCCTTCATCGCGAGCAAACGCTGGCAATTGCATTCGCGAAGGAACACGTTGTATACACACTCGAGTTGGAGGGGGAGACGCGAACCTGGGTAGTGTACACCATTGGCTCGATGCAGAATCATAAACCAGGCTTTAGTCTCACGTAGAAAAACAGCAGCTTGTGTACAAGAAGTCTTTTCAGCGGCCCCTAGAGGGCATCGTAGTCGATGTTGGCCAGGCCGTTTTTTGGCAGGGTGTAGACAGATTTGCTCTTCCTCTTCCTGCTTTCCTTCTTCACGTGTTGGGCCTCCTGGTGATATCCGGAAAAGGCCAGGTAGTCGGCCATGCTGTTCCTGACGCCGTAGCTCACCATGTTGTTATCGTGGCCGTCCGTGCTGGTCAGCTGCATCCTGGTTGGGAAGATGGTAAACATAATGAGTGGTTTGCCCAAAGGGGCCGCCGTGTCTGTGGGTGAGGTTGTTTCCAGCTTGCCTGTCTATTTCATTCCAGTCAAAGTGGCACCTCATGACGACCGGCGGCTCGCCTGCTGGTGGAGTCATTTGGTTGGACAAACACGGAGAGGTCAAGACGCAGCACATGCCGTCCGCAGTGTCTTAAAATGAAGCAAAAATATCCCTCGAGGTTAGAAAACATCAATTTAAATGAGTTCCGGCAGTTTGGTCCGTGTATGTGTGGCCTACACCGAAAAAGGCATATTTCCTGTTTGACCCAGTGCAAGAAAACACATTCACTCACTGATAAGAAACATTTCTACTGTTAGGAACTATTTCAGACCCACGTCCCTCACCGGAGTAGTGGTTGATCATGTGCTCCAGGCACTGGAAGGTAAGGCGAGGCGAGATGTAGTACCAGTTGTTGTCCAGCCTGGAGATGCGATAGTGCTTGATGGTGTTGTGCTTGACTGACAGCACGTACGTGCCTAAAAACACACCTAAGAGTCAGTCGAGCTTTCGATCCTAGCCACGGCCAGAACTATTTTGAGGAAGTTGCGGCGAGTTTAAATAAGAAAAGCAGAAGTTGACTGGCCTGTGAATGTCTTCACACGCTTGGTCACTGTAGACATTTGCATGAGTCATGAAAGGACTTCAGACAGATAAGAATGTAAGGACACGTTCCTCACCTCTCTCCGTGGCGCTCTCCCGTACCAAAAAGGAGCCTGCCCTGTTCTCAGGTAGAAGAAGCAGCTTCTCGGCCTCACGCCTCGTCACCCCCTCAAACAGCCAACTGATGGATCAGTTATTAAATCAGTCACCATGGTCTGTGTACAAGGTGGATTTGTAGGGGTACCTACTCATGGTACACTTTGGCCACATGGCTACTGGGGATGTAGCTCTCCTTTCCTGTCTGGATGGAACTGACCTTCCACCAGTAGGCGTCCCTGAGCACCAGCCAAAAGAGAAAAAGAATTATGACCTTCTACGGTTCTCTGTTCAACAGCAGGACCAAACGGAAACATTTGAGTACGTAGATGGCCATACTGCGAGATGATGCTGAGCTTCTCCCCCATTTTGAAGATGGGCTCTCTGACATCTGGAGGCGGATAGTCGGCGATGACTACCGCCACGTTGTCCTTTGACCCTAGATACCAGACATGTAGTGTCAAACGTGGCTTCCGACGTGATGCCCAGTTCTGCTTTGGGAGGTCTCACCTTCCCGAGGGCTGCTGGGGTCTCTTGTGTTGATTTTGTGGCGGCTGCCCACGCTTCGCATCACGTTGCCCATCCTCCACGAGGAACAGGACTCTGAATCGGCCTGATGTGAAGGCAGGCTGGTTAACTTCCTATAGACAGACGCTTGTCGCCGAGCTAGCCTAACACTCCATGTACAACGGGGACACATTCACAAACAAAACACTCATATATGCGTTGACGTCAATAGCCGTGGGAGACGCAAAATGGACCATGGCGCGGCAGTGGTGGCGACGGTGTTGGCGTCTCTGATGTCAAGAAGAGTAATGACTTGTCAAGAGTCTGCATGAGCCTGACAACACACTTCCTGCCGCAAAATGAGGAAGAGGTCTGGTTGCTAATATTTTGCTCAGTCCAGGAAAACATACTTCTTGAAAACAAGGCAGAGGCACACCTGAACAATCAAATCCATTTCTGATACTTTGGTTACATTTATTTATAAAAGTATTTATTTATTTTTTTCACGAGCGACTTCATGATTAAATGCCTCCCAACTGTTATATAAAAAGAAAATGAGGGACTATCCCAAGGCCTTACCCAATAATATTCCTGACTGCCGTTTTCCCAGCACTAACTCATTAATGTCTGCAAGTGTCTGCCCCAGAACATTAGGCCTCTTTCTCCAGTTTTTCCCCCTTCCAAGCACATGGTGATGATTTTCTTCTTGTTGGAGCATATGCACAATATCTTATCTTAAAAAAAGGAAAAGGTTGACCTAAGCAAGGAAGCCTTTACAGGCTACCGTTGCACCCCCAGTAGTGAGTGTACAGCATGTATAGCGGTGCAGATTTACTAACCATTAAAACGTTTCATCCACGTCTTTAGGGGATGAACATCTTCATCCACAAAGTGCTCCTACCAGCTGTCCGTCCAGCAGGTGTTCTTCTTTAAAGCTAATATTTAGCTGTCATGGCCTTCCCAATCGCGGGACCTTACAGAAGCTTCAGAACTTGATTGATGTTGGTTATTATAGCGCACGTTGGGGAAGTTGTAAGCATTTTTAAAGGGTGAAAGGGTTTGTAAGCAGTTTTCATAACGGCAGATGCTTTCCCTCTGTGGCGCACTTCCACACCCTATGTCTAAAATTACTAAATTACCGACTGGAAATATATACCAGCATTTTTTTTTCTAGGAGCCAAAGGCCTGATGTGCTCGTCATCTGGGTTCAAGTTTTTTTTTCCCCCCAAAGTTCTTTTTTTCCCCTTACACATTGCACATGCTGCACCGCCGGTGGTTAGTGCCGCTGACCTGGACTGCGGATAAGCAAGTCAGTCTGACCTCACTGGATCTGGAAAACCACAAAAGACAGAGACATGCCGTGTTTTTGTTGTATGCAGATGATACGTTACGCTACATGGCTGTTGCTCCTGTTCTTCTTAACCTCTTTCATGCCACAGCTGCCAAGTACAGTGGAAACTCGAAGATTGAATCTTTTAGGTTGTGTGCCAAAAGGCCCAACGACAACCAAATCGTACGGAAACCAAAGCAATTTTTTACCAAGGGAAATAACTCGGGATGTCCAATATTGGCTTTTTTGCCGATAACCGATATGCCGATATTGGCCAACTCTCAATTTCCGATACCGATATCAGCCGATACCGATATGTGTAACATGACATATCTCCTGTGGTGGAATTAACACGTATCTGTTGTGAAGCTAATGGATACAGCATCAGCAATTAGCTTCTCAACGTGGCTGTAAACAACATTGTACAACATAGTAAAACATACCTGCCGTTAGGCTGAGGCTGTGACATTTGTTTTAAAAGTCAACAGAGTATCCATTTACATTTTTTTGATCATCAAAAAGTCCAGGGAAGAAAATCAAGTGTCATAATTTTCATGTATGCCTAGCACTCTTAGTGCAGCAGCAGTGGCAGAGCCAGACATTTTCCATTAGGGTGGCCAAGGTGAGACCATTAATCACATCGGGGTGGCAATAAGTTGATACCTGAAATGTCAAGATGGCCAGCAGCGCGCTGTATTCGTTTCCATGCCACACTACAATTTGCATGTACACAGTCATTCCGGGCCAAAATGAACATATTTGGCACCATCAGAGTTGAATGAAATTTCATCTGCAGATAGATATTAGTCTAAAGTTAAAGTAATCTACCTAACAAACATGTATACGAATGAGAATACACCCGATATCATATGAAAAAGCAACATTTTCACGAACGTCCCCATGGACTCTTCTGAGATTTTACCGTCGCTTACTTCTGGGAATTGTTACATTCCTACTGAGGATAGGCGGGTATCTAGAAAACGTAATGAATGGAAGGAGCAAGCTAGTTTGCTACTAGCCACCCATGTTTGTTTACACGCTTGAGAGGCGGTTTGATGAGGTCATCTTTTGCGCGCCGGCAAATACGGGAGCTCATTTTTGCAGAGTATGTATGTATATAGTAGAATTAACCCCCGCCGCCACGAGTGGCTGCCTTTCAAGCAGCTCTGTTTGTTTATTCAAGCACATATTTACGTGCCATGAGAGCGACGTCCGGCATCGGTGTGATTCCCTGTCTACCCATTGATATCGAGGCGGCCATCCTGGTGTTTTATTTTTATAATTTTTTTAACAATCTTTAACAATCTTTAACAATCTTTTTCTGCTATTCTTACGGCACCCTACTTCATGATAATGAAGCGATGGTACGTTTTGTCAGCTTTATCAATAACTATACAACACCCAAAGTGCACCGTGTATGAGAGCTTGAATTTGTTGCTCTTGATGGCGCTCTGCTCATTCATACATCAGCAACAAAATGCCAAAATATTGAAAAATATGCACCAAGCATTTATAGTACAGAGGGGGAAGCATGCAGTACTTGGCAGGGTGGATTTTGGACCTGCCGAAATGAGCATGCACCCTTAATTGGCTTAACATGACTCCTACATGTATGGAACTCACAAGATTTGCTTAAAAGACACCCACCCCTAAAGCGGACTGCATCATTTCACCTAAAAAATGCCCCAAACGGCAAATAGGGGCGCATGCAATTCTCAGCAGGGTGGATTTTGGACCTGCTGAGATTTGCATGCACCCTTATTTGGACTAAAATGACTCCTACATGTATGTCATTCACATGATTTGTTACAATGTGGCAGGAGATGCAAGCCTTCAGTACCTTCTATTGTCGTGGAAAACGTGAATTCACTACCGAGCAAGATCTCCGAGCAGAACGTCAAGACCTTCAAATTTGTGTTTCACCTGAATGGCTAGGAGCTAGCTAGTGGGCAGGAACACAAGAGCCTGTGGAAAGCACAACACTTTTTTTATATCGGTTTTCATTATCGTGAAAAAATCCGATATCGATGTCTACCGATATCATATTTTTATGCAATTACAGGCCGATATTATCGGTGGGCCGATATTATCGGACAACCCTAGAAATAACACATCTAATTAATCCTTTTCAAACACCCAAAAATATTAGCAAAAACACATTTTATAGATAATAATTATAGTTTTACATGCAGAAAATAATGCTAGATGAAGCGGTACCTCGGTTTTCGTCATGAATTCGTCCCAAAAGATCAAAGTTTAAAAGGTCAATTTGGTATTTGACTACAGTTTTCTGCACGCAAAGGTCTGGCAAAACCAAACCATACAAAAAACGAAGAAATTTTTTCCCATAAATAATTTAATTTAATTTAGTTTCATCGATGGAACCTTAGTTTATGTCTAAAATTGTTCCAAAAGGTCAGACGAAAACCATAACATATAAAAATTGACGCAATTTTAGGAAATCATGAAAATCCTATTTATCCTTTGCAGATATCCAAAAAATATTAACAAAAAATACATTTTCTAGAGAATAATTATAGTTTTACATGCAGAAAACAATGCAAAATACTGTGGAACCTCAGTTTTCATCATTAATTTGTCCCCAAAAAAATCTGAGGTCCCAAGGTCAGTGACAATTCAATGATTGAACATCCCGAAGGTTGTTCAATTCGGTATTGACCACAATTTTCTGGCAGCTCTAAAGTTAAGAATTAAGAATACAGCGGTACCTTGGTTTTTGTTAGTAATCTGTTCCAAAAGGTCTGACGAAAACCGAATCGTACAAAAAACAAAGGCATTTTTTCCATAACAAATATTGTCAATCTATAAATCCGTTCATCCCACACCCAAAATATTAACAAAAAAATAAATTTTATAGAGAATAATTCTAGTTTTATATGCAGAAAACAATGCAAAATACAGTGGAACCTCGGTTTTCGTTAATAATTTGTTCCAAAAGGTCGGACAAAAAACGCACACTCAAAATATTAACAAAAATGCATTTTATAGAGAATTATTATAATTTTGCAGTTCTTCCTTATCCCATTTCCGACAATTCCTCAAAATTTCATCCAAATCCATTCAGGACTCAGAACTCAAGTTATTTTGAACACAAACAAACAAACAGATAAACGCCAGTAAAAACATAACCTCGGCGCTGCGCTTGCGTTTTGTGCTGCGCTTGGCGGAGGAAATAACGAATGACTGGAACTTTTTGTTGATGCGGACTTCCCATGCATCCTTGCGAGATGGAATTCAATCATGTTTCTCACCTTTATCAAATTGCTGGCACTTGCAACTTTCTTTGGCCCCCTGGAGGGTTACTATAACCCAGACAGTGTACAAAACCCGGGGCAAAATTTTTGTGAGGATTTTTGTCAAAAATCGAATCAAAGAAACCTGGAGCGTGACTTTGCAAGTACAGTGGAAACTTCAAAGAAAGACTGAACGTCCTTAAGGTTGTTCAATCGATCCAGCGTAAAGTTTTGATGTGTGAGGCGTATCATTATGTCACCATCATGCTGAAAGTCCCAGAATTGTGTCCAAAATGCGACAAAGGACTAAAAGGACTTTTTGTTGAATGAAATCCCCAATTTAAAACATCAAGTCCAGTACAAAAATAAGAAAACAAGACCCCGTTTAATGGCTGTTTTTGCCCGCTTTGAAACGGAAAGCGTTACTCGTGAGCATGACATCAGGAACCACGTCCGCAGTCATCCAGCGCAGGGTGCAGTGATGCTGCAGTAATGATCCAAGCAGCATGCATGCCACCTGTTAGCCGGTGAGGTTATTGCTGGATAGATGAGACACGGTGCAATGGGGTCCACTCGGGTGTGCAAAGAGTGAAAGTCTTCCTCAATGCGAGGGCCCACCTGTGTGTTTTATCCCGCTCCACCTCAAGGCAGGGATAATGCCAGCCTTTACAACCCGGGCCGGGTAACTACGGGTTACCTTGCCAACCGGGCCCCTGCCAAGCCCATAATGAGCTCCCTTCAGCCATCCAGATGGGAGTAGAGCATTTATTGCTGTGTCATCATCTATTACCTAGTCATTACACGCCAGCCAGCTATTTTCACGACGCGTGTTTTCACTGTGCACCTGTGGAAGACGAAGGAGCGTCCGCTCCTCCTCCTTTGGAACCCAGTAAAGCCTCTGAGCCACATCTGATAACATCTCACCGTCACGAGTGATTTGGAACCACAGAAGCATCATTCTTTAGTGATGTTAAAGCCATCAGAGAGTGCGTGCTCGGTAGTCCCTGATGCACCTACCGCGGGCCCAGTGGAGCCAAGCGCCTGTTACATAATGAAGGAAAGGCTTCCAGGCGTCCCTTTCCACTGGCTGCTTGTCAAATTCCCTGCTGTTCCGCTGGCACTTCCATGAGGATCTTTTGACTTCTTCTCGGGAGCGTTCCGCGGTGGAATGCCAGCATTTCTCCACTTTGTCATCGCAAGCCAGGCAGAGCTACTCTTTGTGTTTGCAAACGCAGAACTGCCTGATTCGTACCAGGATTCCACCAGTCCAAACAAGACAAGGGAAATGCAGTCAAATCTTGCTTTTCATACAGTCCAGTTTTTGTCAATGAAGTCGACTTTCACTGAATAACGGGTGATCGACAAAGACTCGAGTTTCACTGACTCAGGGGTTTCAGCGGCTAAAATCTTGACTCACATTTTGTACACTGTCTCAGTTTTTGTACAATACTGTGCATAACAAACGAGTCTGTGCTCAATCAAGTGCTCAATCAAAGCACTCTGAACATTGCCTCGGTTTTCATACATTTTGTTTTTGTCTGACGTTTATGAAAGACTTGATAACAACAACACGTTAAGAGGTTCGTGTACCTTGGATTCGAATGTGATTCCCTAGTGAAAGACTGACGATAAGTACCGATTCTCTTGTTCAGGATTACGGCAGGTGGTGCTGGAGCCAATCCCAGTTGACTTGGTGGACTAAACCCTGGACTGGTCAGCGTCACTCCTGCCAGCAGTCCTTCATGTTTTACATCCTTCTTATGTGCAATGTTTGGCAGTTGTGTCTTGTTGTGGCCTTTAGAAGGGAAAAGGGTTCAAATCTTCAATGGACATCTCTGTGTGGGCTTTGCATGTTCTCCCCGTGCTTGCGTGGGTTTTCTCCGGGTTCTTCGGCTTCCTCCCACATGCATTTTAGGTTAGTTGTAGATTTTAAATAGACCATAGGTGTGAATGGTTGTTTGTCAATATGTGTCCTGTCAATATGTGGCCTTTCAACCGGTCCAGGGTGGATTTTTGGACCCGCCCGTGGCATTTAGTGACAGGCACTACTGTTCCAACGGCTGCTCTCGTCCTTGCGGCTCTCTAGTTGGACTCGACAGAGCAGGAAAAGGTCTGAGCATTAATTGCTCACAGCTTTCCGAGTCGTCTCGGAGAGGTGCACGCCTCACTCTTGTGTTAGCCGTCCTTGCGTAAAGTGCAACTCTCAATTCTCCCAGAGAGGATGCATATGCTGGATCTGCTCTAAATCCACTTTCCGACTCTCAAGTTCCCGCTTTTGGTGTTTAGCTGCGGATGGATCATATTGAAAAACCACCGATCACTTTGTGCTCTTCTCAGCCACGAGGGGGACCAGCTGCCTTAAAACTCTTGAACTTTTGTGATTTATGAGACAGTTTTGCAGAGAGGTCCATTTAAAGCAACGGCAAAACACGCTAGAAAGTACACATGATGACCCCAGAAGAGGTAGGCGTGGGCTGACAGCCAAGCCAAGATAAACACCCAAAGACAAAGCATTCCTACAGTAGGCGGAGCGGACACGAACAAGAATCGCTTGCAACCTCAAGAAGTCGGCCATTTATATCCGAGACAGACTGAGAAAGTGTTTGTTTCCTGCTAGAAGGAAGGCAGTGTTTGTTTAGTATGACAGCCAGAGAAATCTCGACTCCTGGCAGCATCCGAGTCTGTTAGCGCCCGCCAAGAAGCACCAACCAATCTTGCTCTGTGAATTCTTGATCAGATATGGAGAGAGGCATGTGTGGGCCCCCTCGCAGGTGTAACATCTTCACGCATCGTGTGCACACATCAACATTCTTTAAAGGTGACTCTTTAGATTGAAATCTTTTTTTTAGCTGTAAATACCAGGATTTAAATGAGGCTTTGGGAGTGTGCTAGAAAATGGTGGATGCTAACTCTAATTTGCGTTGTTTTTTACCTTTGTCGGCATCAAGACTTATTGATTACACAGTATGGGACCGTTTATGCACGGTCATGGACAGAAAAGCAACTTAGTCATAGCACACGCTTACTAAACTATACTTTTAGATTGCTTTCATTTGAGCATATTTGGTACGTGAGGATTGTTTAGGATTGTGTGTAATGTGAAATGTCTCTTTCTTGTTGCATTGAAGTGGAGTAAAGCTGGAAAACACCAAAGGATTGTCTTTTTGAATCTAATCATGAAAGATGAGACGGAAAGGTTGCACATACTGTAGCATACGCTTCATACGCATGGCAGGGTACAAGAATTGTCAGCAATAACAAACAAACGTCTAATAAACTGCCTGGTAGACTCACCGTAGTCCTTCTTTCACGGAATATCCTCTACGTTGTGCTTTGTTGCTGTAGTTGTGCGTCACTTCCTGCTTGCTTGTAGAGCTCTTTTACTTTGTACTCATCCACATCAAAGAACATAACATCTTGAAGACGAAAGTGATTAAAAAAAAAAAAAGATGAGAAACTCAAAACTTTGTACTAACCTGAGTTCTTGTGAGTCACTGAAGTGAATCAGGTACTCGATTCACTCATCACATTTGCACCCATGAGTCGAGTCCTCGTTGAGTACCTGTGGTTAGTGAAACTCGAGTCTTCGTCAACCCGTGAGTCAATGAAACTCAAGTCTTTGTCAAGTACCCATGAGTATGTGAAACTCGAGTCTTTGTCGAATACTTCTGAGTTGGTGAAACTCAAGTCTACGTCAAGCCCCCGCTAGTCGATGAAACGCGAGTCATCTTTGCGCACCTGTGAATCACTGAAACGCGAGTCTTCGTCAGGTAACTGTTAGTCAGTGAAACCCGATTTTTTGTTGAATACTTGTGAGTCAGTGCAGTTATAGTCTTTGTCAACTCGTGAGTCAGTGAAATTCGAGTTTTTGTCGAGCACCTGTGAGTTAGTGAAACCCGTGTCTTCGTCAACCCATGAGTCAGTGGAAATTGAGTCTTTGTCAAGTACCCGTGACATGGTGAAAATTGAGTCTACATTGAGCACCCGTTAGTCAGTGAAACTTGAGTCTTTGTCAACCTGTGAGTTAGTGAAACACAAGTCTTTGTTGAGAACTTGTGAATCAGTGAAACTCGAGTGTTTGTCAAATACTCGTGAGTTGGTGAAACTCTAGTCAAGCACTTGTGAATCACTGAAATTTGAGTCTTCGTCAAACCATGAGTTAGTGAAACTCGAGTCTTTGTGGAGCACCCGTGAGTCACTGAAACTCAAGTCTTCATTGAGGAAATTCAAGTCTTTGTCAAGTAAGTGAAACTTGAGTCTTTGTTGAATACTCATGAGTGAGTGAAGCTATTGTCTTTGTCAACCCGTGAGTTGGTGAAATTTGATTCTTTGTTGAGCACTCATGAGTCAGTGAAAATTGAGTCTATGTCAAGCACCCATGAATCACTGAAATTCGAGTGTTCATCAAAACATGAGCCTTCGTTGAATACTGGTGAGTCAGTGAAGCTATAGTTTTTGTCGAGCACTCGTGAGTCATTGAAACTCAAGCCTTTACTGAGCTCACATTGGTCAGTGAAAGCAGAGTCTTTGTCAATGTATGAGTCAGTGTAAGTGGAGTCTTTATCAAGTACCTGTGAGTCAGTGAAACTTGAGTCTTCGTCGATCACCCATTTAGCCACTGACACGCAAATCTTCATTGAATACTTGTCAGTCACTGAAACGCGAGTCTTTGTCAACCTGTAAGTTAGTGAGACTTGAGTCTTTGTCGCACACCCATGAGTCAGTGAAACTCGAGTCTTTGTCGATTACTCGTGAGTCGGTGATACTTTTTCCACAAGGTTAATACATTTCTACAAATGCAGTTAGAGTAACCGTTTCACAATTAGTGACATACTAACTGGTTTGCTTTTGTAATTTAGCTAGCGGTAGCGGGTGTGAGTGCGTGAACGAGTTAACGGAGATGAGTAGCCGTGAGTCCTGATTCAGTCATGACTCGTTCATGACTGGCATATCTTTGATAGAAAAGACAACAAGAACATTGCATAGTTGACCCAGTGTTGAGCTGCTGGGCGAGTTCACGTCAGGCTGCAGCATTCTTTCTCTGGCGAGAGCTGCTAGCTGGTTTTCTTTGTGTGTGCGTGTGTGTGTGTGTGTGTGCGTGTGTGTGCGTGTGTGTGTGTGTGTGTGTGTGCGCGCGTCTGTGAGCTGGAGACCGCAGCTATATAAAGTGTCTATAATTATCGGACTGGCCTGTACATACGTTAAAATAAACAAGGCAGCTGAAGCCCAGAGGCCTCGCGTGAGCTTATAATCGTCTACTCTAAAATCTCAAGAATCAGAGAATGAAGCCAAAAACGCCAGGAAATATGGAAAAACACCCCAGTACTCTTTCTTACTGCCTGATTTGTTTTGGTTTTTTTCAAACTAAAACTTACTTTTAGTGATGGCATTCTTTTTCCTGCTGTGGCTGCTTGTTGTTAGGCAGAATTCACAGAGCTCAATCATTACTGCTCCATAAGGAAATTGGCTGCTCTGTATTAATAGTAACAATAAAGAGTTCCCCCATTCTGGAAGTCTTTCTTTAACGTGCCACCTTTGCAGGCTCGTTTGGCCTCAGGGCGCCTTAAAAAGTGCTTCGCACGTTCTTAAGTGGATTTCCGATTCCACTTGACTTTGAAGCGCAAACATTCCCGACACACAGTTTTCACTTTGGGACTTTAATGAGAGGATTTTCCGTTTTAGAGACCAAAATAGTGGGGTCATCTTCTTCATTCTCTGCAGTGTAAAAGGAACTGGGTTGTGTGGTGCGTTAGCATATAGCATTAGCATAACAAGTTTGTGTGGATTGTTAAAAGGTTGTTCAGTGCGCCTCCGTCCAGACGTCTGGCGGATGTGAGACCAGAGCGGTCCAAAGACAGCTTCGACTTGGATGTGGATGACATCATTTGTGCTTCCTGTCCACATGTGCAGCGCTGTTGTTGGGGAAAGTATTGATCTTTTTCATGGGGCATCGAAGGTCCTGATGGATCATGACCTTTGGGTGATGTGCTGGAATGATGTCATAGAAGCACATGGCATTCATTTTCTCGTATTCTGACTTTCATTGCCAAAATTCCGGCATATAACGAGCCAAAAATGAACCAAAAACACATTTTTTCCCCCTCTCTAATACGGCAGCCACTAGCCATTTTTGCTAATTGAAGAGGACAAAATGGCATACATATGTTTTTTTTTTTTCCAAAAGGAACTTTAAATCAAGAGAACGTTTTGATCAAAGCCATCACGTGTGGTCTTTGTGAAGAAGCTTTAAAGGAGAACCTTTGAACTGGACCTTCAAGTTCAGGAGGAGGCGAGCCAGGATGGGAGGAGCAGAGAGAAGCGAGCTTGTCGGGAGGAGGAGCTGTCTGGTGAAAGTGGAGCAGAAGGGGCGTGTCCTTGCGTGCCGACTCTGAACAGGTCGTCTGCTCTGACTGAGATGCTGCGGCCAGGCGGCGGAGGAGGAAGTGGAGGATGTGCAGGAGGCTGAGGAGCAGATGACTTGTTGCTCGTGAGGCTGCTCACCAGGGATGAGTTGGCTCCTCTTGTGGATTCTCACTGCAGTCGGGATTCAACAGGTTGGATGATGTTTCTATTTACTGCAATAGTTTATACTTATGAATGTATAATATTCTGTATAACACAGGTTTCTGTGTAGATGATGAATTATTATTTCAGCAGGCTTCTTTCAGTGTTTTAAGGTCGTCTGTGGCGACCCCGTGTGGCCATCCTGTGTACTGCGCCTCTAATAGCTAACAGTGATGCTAAATGTCATATGAAAGGTTTGAAAGAAGCAATGAAGTAGTTGTAAAATAGTAGGACGTGTATCCAGTGCCCTTCAAGGTAGAAAATGCTTAACAAAGCAAGGCGTGAGTGACACTCCCCGGCCCGCCCGAGGAGACGCTTAAGCGCCGCGTCCGAGCACATCCATCATGGGATGTGACCAGAGGGCGACAGGAAACTGTGTGTCAAACATGCGCGGACATGACGATCCTCGCCATTTGTCATCTTATTTATCACCAGCTGCCCCGGACTACTTTCAGGCCTTTCTTCTCCTTCTCATGTTGTTACATATCACTTACCTTCCTGCAATTGGAACTGACGGGGTCACCAGGTAGAGCTTGACGCTGACAATTTAGGATATCATTCAAACCCTACCACCGTTTTATCACATTTTAATACCTAAGAAAAGAAAAGAAAAAGGCTGATGCTTTATTATTATCAGTGTTTCCCATATATTCATTGATAAACGTGGTGCTACCTGTTACCCTCGCTTATAAATAAACACATTATTACGGGACTGTCTGTGGATGTAGCTTGTCGTTCCAACTCCGTACAGCAGATGGCATCTTCTTAACACACCTCATACGCACCTGGTCCCCCAGATGATAAGAAGACGTTGCAGGAAGGATCAGTGTTGCTATCTTATCCTCTTTGTGGCTACATTTAGCAAGTATTCAGTCCCTCCTCTGGTCTTATTGGACACTTTTGGAGACTCTAACATGAAAAACACGTATCGCCCCTCCATCTGAAAGCAGCCACGGGCGGCTCAGTCTTGTGTGTGACATTTTTAAGAAGCGACAAAAGAAAGTTCATTTGCAGTCCTAAACATGTTTTTTTTTTCTTACTCATTTTTTTCCTCTCATGATTCCAAGCACATGCACTGATTATGCCAATTAGACGATGACTTCATCTAGCACCCCCCCCCCCCCCCCCCCCCAACACACCACCACAAATACAAATTGCATTATTATTTGTTGTTATTGTTTAATTCGTGGTCATGTCATTCTAATGATATTATAACTTTTAAAATTTTGGAAAAATTCTGCTGTTTTTTGCATATTTGAGCTATTTTTGATCATTTTTGTCTATTTTTTATCATTTCCAAAATACGGGATTTTCTTAATAAAACAATTATTTCATGGCACTTGGCGTTCATAGAACATCCATTCAAACTGCTTGGATGTTATCACCTGGTATGCTGCTCTGAGGATTGCTATGGTATGCTGTGATGCATTAGCCCCCAATTTATGTATTTGCTTTATTGTCCAATGGAAAAAAACCTCCACATTTTACATCATAACGACGTGATCAATGTTTTTAATGGACAGCAACGTGACGGCGGCTCGCACCTCTCAGCATTCACATGCACTTTTTGAGCTAGCTGCAATTTTAAAATAAAGATACATTTAAAAACGTTACAATTAAAAATGTAATTAAATTAAAATAATAATAATAAATATTTCACAAGTAACTGATGAAAATAATAATTTATAGTAAACGTTGTAAGTTGATTTAATATATTTGCTTCTTGTTTTCCACCTTCCTCTCCACAGGCCAACTCCCAGAATTCCACTGCCATGCCGCCGTCCTCCACGGCCCCGCCCCACCCGGCAGCGGCGGCAGTCCCTTCCCCGTCCCCGTGGGCCGAGTCGTACAACCGCACCCAGTACTGCAAGTGGCCCTGCCAGTGTCCCGCCCGGCCCCCCGCCTGCCCGCCGGGCGTGAGCCTCCTGACGGACGGCTGCGACTGCTGCAAGGCCTGCGCCCGGCAGGTGGGCGAGGCGTGCAACGAGGCAGACACGTGCGACCACCACAAGGGCCTGTACTGCGATTACAGCTCGGACAAGCCGAGGTACGAAAAGGGAGTGTGTGCATGTAAGTGTCACGCCACCAAAATGACCTTCACACTTTTTTTTTTTTTTAACTGACCTCCGCCAAGGAAATAATTGTTTTGTTGCTGTGTGTTTACAAAATGACCAAATAATTTACAGAGGCATGGGCCGGAGATGCTGGAGACCACACAGCGCAGTGGTGACCTCCACCAAGGCCAAACTGTGAACAGTCGTGAAAGCTACTTCCTGTTTCACACCAGCCTGTGATGGCTGCTAACCAACAAACAAACACACACATAAACAAACCAGCTAGCAATATAAATAGCATTTCTTAAGCCTTGGCGGAGGTCTGCATGCCCACAAGTGACAATACTAGATATTGTCGGTGATATGATGATGATGCATAAGTCCATTTATTTGAACCACACAACGCTGAATCATATTTGCTTTGTATGTATATTTTTATAATACTGTGTTTTTATTATTTTATTTACAATTGTAATTGTACTGTTATTATGCATTTATTTGGTCCATTTGGTAAACATTCTGAAGATTTATAGTGGAAATTTAGAAGTTAATAAATCGCTTTAAGCTATAATTCAGTAAATGATCCGCTGGGAGATGGAACTTTAAAAGCGAACCAGCACCCTCCTGTGGCGTAAAAGAGAACTGCATCTCTAAATCGTACATAATAAGGATGCGATGCACGGATGTCAAACCCTTGTAATGCAAATTATTTCACGGTTTTGAATGTCACGTGTTATTTGCTGATACTAAGCGCCTCCCCTGCCCCGTCCAGACATGATGGGCACGGGCTGCGAGCACGACGGCGTCATCTACCGCAACGGCCAGAGCTTCCAGCCCAGCTGCAAGTACCAGTGCGTGTGCGTCAACGGCGCCATCGGCTGCGTGCCGCTCTGCACTGAGTCGCGGCCGCCTCGCGTCTGGTGCCAGAGCCCGCGACGGGTCAAAGTGCGCGGGCAGTGCTGCGAGCAGTGGATCTGCGACGAGCCCAGGAGGGGGCGCAAGACGGCGCCGCGGCACGCCGTAGAAGGTAGGAGGACCCTAAGGGGTGGGCTTTTGCTGTTTTTATTTTTTCTCAAATATTTCAACATTTTTCTTAAATAAATTCGTAAAAAAATATTTTTGCTTTCTTAGTTTCTCATAATATTACGACTTCAAAAAAACATTGTTATATTTCGGCCCTACGCTACTAAAATGACATTATTTGTCCTCATAATATTACATATACTTATTATTATTTTTGTCAAATTTCAGCTACTTTTCCCATTTCTGCGTTTTTAAAAAACTTATTTCAACTTGTAAATGTTCTTCTCGTAATTATGACTTTATTCCCGTAATATTTAGACTTTGTTCTCATAACAATATTTATTTATTTATTTATTTTATATTTGAAATTATTTTTCTGTAATCTACTTTTGCACAAATGACGGCTTTATTGACTGTTTTGTTTGCTTCTAACATCACGAATTAAAAAAAACCTTTAGTAGATTTTTCCTCTCAATACTACGAGTTTATTCTAAAAATGTTTGACTTTTTTCTTGTTAGAATATGCCTTTTTTTGTCTTAATATTTTGGCTTTATTCTCGTAAGATTCCAGCTGTTTTTTTCCATTTCTGCTATTTTTTTCCAACTATTTCCACTTTCTTCTCATACATTTTCTTGTCGTAATTGTGACTTTATTCCAATATTTTGACTTTATTCTCATAACATTCTAACTTCTTCCGTAGCATAATTTTCCAAAAATGACAACTTCATTCATTGTTTTTTGTTTCTATTAATGTTCTGAATTTTTTCAAATAACACCTTTTTTCCTTCATGTTTCGCTACTAAAATAATATGACAAGTTTACTCTCACAAAATGATGACTTTTTTCTTGTTAGAATATGAATTTTTTCTCTTCATGTTTGAACTTTTTTCTTGTAAAGTTACAGTTGCATTTTCCATTTCTCCTGTTGTTTTTTCCCCAACTATTTCAACTGTTTTCTAGTCAATTTTCTTATCGTAATTCTGACTTTTATTCTCAGAATATTTTGACTTTCATACCGTAATTTCATTGCTATTTTTTTAAATTATTTTTCCATAAGGTAATTGTCCAAAAATTACTTAATTCATTGTTTTGTGTGTTTCTAATAATGTTATAAATATTTAAAAATAATGTCTTTTTTTTGTATTTCACCTTTATTCTACTAAAATGATGTTATTTTTCTTCATAATGTTATTCTCGAAAAATGGCAACTTTTTTCCCTTAATAATGTGACTTTCCTCTTGTAAAATGACTGCTGTTTTTGTTCAATTATATTTTTAAAATGTGCCACGGGCCATTTAAAAAAAAAAAAAAAAAAAAACGGGGGCCGCACATTGGACACCCTGATCTACAGTATGAGTCATGCTCCCCTCCTCCCCGTCCTCGTCTCCAAAGCCGCCCCGGCTGAGCAGAGCGGCTGGCACAAGAACTGCGTGAGCCAGACCACCTCGTGGAGTCCCTGCTCCAAGACGTGCGGGCGCGGCCTGTCGCTGAGGGTCTCCAACGCCAACGAGCGCTGCGAGCCGGTCAAGGAGTCGCGGCTGTGCAACCTGAGGCCGTGCGAGGTGGACATCAGCAAGCACATCAAGGTACGATCCATCAGGAAAGCGTCCAGCAGGAAGCGTGCTATCAAAAACGTGGTGGTCGTGTGTTCGTGCAGCCCGGCAAGAAGTGCGTGAACATCTACCGCGAGGAGCGGCCGTCCAACCTGACCATCTCGGGCTGCACCAGCAGGAAGCAGTACCGGCCCAAGTTCTGCGGCGTGTGCACGGACGAGCGCTGCTGCATCCCCTACAAATCCAAGACGGTGGACGTGGACTTCCTGTGCCCCGACGGCTCGGCCTTCACCTGGAAGATGATGTGGGTGCAGGCCTGCTTCTGCAACCTCAGCTGCAGGAACCCCAACGACATCTTTGCCGAGCTGGAGAGTTACTACGGCTACCCGGAGGTCATGAACTAACCCCTCACCTCCTCGATGATGCATCTCATTCTTGTGTATTTCATTCTTACACGCATCCTTTTCTGATCTGCGCCTTTTTCCGATTGGAAAATCTGCAAAGAATTGAAATGTATTTCCACGGTGGACTCATGAAGCAATTTAAAAAGACTAAATGGTAATGACATCATTATTAGTAGTATTTTTTGTTTACTTTCTATAGGACTTGGAAATAATTCCCCCCAAAAATATATTCTATAAAAAAAAAAATTAGTTGTGTGCTTTTGTTCTTAAAAAAAAATGACTATAAGAATAGATTAGTGTAATATCCTCTCCAATTATTTTATTATTATTATTTGTATTTGTCTTTTTTAAATGTTTTGTTTTTTTATAATTTTATCATATTTTTTTAATTCGTTTATTTTTTTTGTTTTTATGATATAATACTTTAATAAATTACATTATTATAAATAATACATTTAGTATGTTTTAATTTTTAAAAAATTACATTAAATGTGAAAAAAATAGATTATTTCAAAATGTGATTTTTAAAAATATTGTATCATTTTTGTTTAAAATGTACTTGTACTTAAAATGTAAAATGTATAATAGATTATCATGTAAAATATTTTCATTATTTAATTTTTTTATTTCTTTATTTGTGCTTTATATGAACCATTAATGACATTAAATTTAAAAAGTAGATTATATCAAAATCTGATGTCTCTTTGACTTTAATATTCTATCATTTTTGTTTAAATGTATTTATTAAAATAATAGACTATGGGGTAGGATACATTTTAATTACTTAATAATTAATATTGAAAAAATATTTGTATTTAATATTTTATTTAATATATAAAAAAATTTGACATTAAATACAGAAACTTGAAATTGTAAAATTTTTGTTTAAAATGTATTCATCATAGATTAATGTAGTATATTTTTTCATTGAATTAATGTTTTTAAATATTTTTATTTAATATTTGTTAATATTTAATACTTTTTGAAATCCAAGTGATTGACATTAAGTTTAAAAAATAAATTATATGCGTTTTAAAATAGTTTTAAAATCAATTTGATTTTTTTTTTGTTTTGTTTAATTTTTTTTGTTTTTGTTTTTTAATGAATTCAATTATACTGAATTCCAACCTGTTTATTTTCATGATTATCATTTCTTTCTTTGCTGATTGGTTGGAAGATGTCACATGGTTCTGGTATGGTGTGGGTGGTGGCTTGACCTCTTACTCCCTACACCAAAATGTGGTGAAGTCTCAGTTGACACCAAACTTTCAAGATATTTAAAACAAGCACACAAAAAAATGACACAGTCAGACCAGATGAGTTACAAGTTATTTTTTTATGTTGTTTTTTTTCCTTAATAAATACAAACCGTTATGTCATTTGAATGCCAGCATCTTTACAAAGCCGCGTCGTCGGTCCTACGAAAGCAAACATGGCCGTAGTGCAAGTCGGACAAGGAGAGAGGAGAGCGTGTCAGCTAGAAAGTTCTACGGCCGCCCTCGTGTTAATAATATTGTAATAAAATGAGGACTTTTTACGTCGCCACACAAACTGAACAACCGTGGCACCGCTTTGTTCCGTTGTGCTTGATTGCATAGAAAAAAAAATCATATAAAAAGAATTTACTCGTTTTGTGTGTAGGCGTTAATAAAGCTTTGAAGTTTAGAGAGCAGGGTTGTTGTTTTTTCTCGATTGGTCACAAAGCGTCATTGAAATGTTGGAAAAGAACAAATAAAATCATGAAAATGTTCACCAGTAACCGCAGCTTCCATTAAACGATCATCGGATGCTCACACAAATAAAAATGTCCCTTACTTGTCATGTTAGACAGCATCTATGGCAGAAAGTCAAAGAAACAAATGTTGACAGCGAGAGAAAACACTTGAAAGTGGGATAAATGAGACAAAGCCGTCTGTTTGGTAAAAAAGGATCGAAAGGAAGGAAGGGGACGCGCTCTCTGTCGCCCCCTAGCGATGCTGCGTTGCCACTAACTACACCATCACAAGCCCATGAAGGTACTGGAGTACTTTAACCCTCTTCATCCAAGTTTAAAAAGTCAAAAATAAAAAAAAAAACATCGGATGTGTGTCAGAAGCACATACCAGGGGGAAAAAATGGCGGGTTGGGGTTTGGGGGCATCCGCCTTAGCAGGACACCTCGGGGGCCTTGGGGACGGCCTGGTCTACGGCGCCGTCCGTGGAGCCGGCCGTGTGGGAGCGCCCTCGCTGGTGCTCGGCCGTGTGCGAGCGCGAGCGGTTGCCCTCGTTGGTGTGCGAGCGCGAGCGGTTGCCCTCGGTGGTGTGGGAGCGCGAGCGGGGGCCGTCGAAGGACGTCACGCTGGAGCCCGAGGCCGTGCGGGAGCGCACCAGGCGGGTCATACTGGCGGAGGGCACTGATGGAAGGAGACCGGGGGGTTTAGAACACGGACTGATGATATGCAACAATATTTTACTAAAATAAGGGCATAATTGTCATACGGCTAGTGTCCATCTCGCCACAAGGGGGCAGCAGAAACAACCACTTCGAAAAAGAGAGCACTACTCACTGTATCCCATGCCCTGAATGAAGTACTTGAATGCCTCCGTCAGCTTGGCTGGCTGCACAGGAGAGAAAAAAACAACAAAATCCAAATTTAGAATATTCATTATATACTTATTATGTTTATTTATTTCTAACTCATTATTAATCTAATTATTTATATGCTTTGCTATGATACAGTGCTATCTACTAGTATTGTTATTAGCTGTATTCTAGCACCAGTAAGGTTTAACTATGCATAGTACTACATGAACTAAACATAAACATACACGGCTCTACATATAATAAAATGGGTGCGTATATTGTGCAAAAATGTCAATGCAAAAAGGGTTTTCTCGTTTAAATTAATCAGTTAAATATATTGTATAAATATACATTTTAAAATTCATGTGTTGCAAATGCCTTAATTTGTGGAAAATATGCCTTAAAATTATTATAACATTTATTTTATCTGGAAAAATACTACCAAAATTTTCGACATTAAATATGCCTTCCATCCATCCATCCATCCATTTTCTACACCGCTTCTCCTTTCAAATTATTATAATAACATCATTTATTTTAGCTGGAAAAATACTAACAAAATGTTCTTTCATTCCCCCCCCCCCCATCTGTTGTCGCAAAGCAGGCCTTTATTTCTTAAAGAAAAAATAAAAAAAATAACAAAAATAACCCATTTATCTGTTTGAAAGTCCATAGTAAACAGATTGAGCACGTTATGTAAATATACATGTATGTTTTATTAATAATGTTGTCAAGGTTGGAAATGTGCTTTAATTTATTTTAAAAATGTTGTTTAAAATTATTCGATTCTATTTTCATTTCTTTTGCAACAAATATCTATTTTAGAAAGTTTTCCTAATAGATGCACAATTAAAAAGACAATTTTCTCCAAATTGTTGCTGAACAATCTGCCATCTCGAGGCAGACCTTTTGTTTCTTTACAGTCTTAACACTATTTTAGTTTTCCATAGTAATCTGCTTTAAAACATTTATTTTGACACTGGAATAGCTAGATAAACACTAGTGTCATTATTTCTATTCTTATCTTATAATATGACCGTGTTGCTGGCACAAAAAAACTGCCCATTGCGGTCATAGTTTGAGCCGCAGTTCCCTGCACGGCCGCAGGAGGTCGCCAAACCTCAACAGACATAAAGCTAGCTACAGTAGCAGCCAAACGTTTGAAGACACTTTGCAATACAATACGATGCAAACGTGTCTTCAAACTTTTGACTGGTGCCGAAAATGTAATTTATCTCGTTTCTATACACACCTGGTCAATCTGGGGCATGCCACCACAGTCGGCCATCTGTTGGGAAAGAGATACAAAGTTTCATAATGCATATAAACACTTGATTAATGATTAAAAGAGGGTAATAAAGGAGCAGGTAAGAACGCCAAAAACGACCATTAAGAGGAATGACACTTGTGCATGTGCGACCGCGCGCCATTACACGCTCGCCATGCTTAACCATCCGCTTAACCGCCGCCCGGTGACCCTTAAGTGGGTCAGACGCGGCAGATTGCGCAGCGGCGCTGGTTAATGTGTCACCATGTCTTTCCATCACGACAGCACAGCCACCTGGAGGAGGAGGAAGGGGGAGGAGCTTAAGCCTCACCTTGAGCAGAGTGGCTTTTGTGGGGTCCAGTTTGGTGTTGCACTCCACCTGCCGGGACAACAATAAGACACTTCATTAGGTACACCCGCACCTTGCTACGAGACTACAATGCTCGCTTCTGACCGACGCTGTCATTTCTTATTGTCAGTGAAGGCGTCATGACTCACCACGGCGTCCACGGCGGGAGAGTTGTCGCCAACCACCAGCAGGCAAGGGCACCTGGGGTCAAAGGTGAAAGGGGACAGCGATATCAACACCTAATGAAATGGGTGGCTATTTTCTTTTTTTCAAATGTGAGGTGACTGCTGTAAAAATATGGTCAAATATTTCATCAATTAAACACAAAGTAGTTCAAATTAGAAACAAATTAGAAACATGTTTAAACCAATTAATTCTACAATATTTCAAAAGCAAGACTCTCCCTGTCCTTTCGCTGCACCACAAATTCCGCCTAGCAACAAGAGGAAAATGTGACGTGACTAGTATCATTTTTTTTTTAAGTAAAATAAAAAAATTAATTGTATTTGTTCTTTTTTTTAAATCCTTGTTTCTATTTTTTAATAACAGACTAAATTTAAAATATCGCAAAATACAACAGTTTAACGCAATTAACAATACATTTACAAAGAAGTATCGAAAAGCCCAACACCACCTCTTCTTTCCCCATGAATTCCGCCTAGCAACAAGAGGCGAATGTGATGTGACTAGTATAATAGAAATAGTAAAATATTATTAAAAAATAAATTAAATACAAATATATTTGTATGTTTTGTATTTTTTGACTCACAAAACTTATGCAACTAAATTCACATACTTACTTAAAATATATATTTTTTTCCAGTTGTATTTTTTTTCTTTTTTAAATCCTTGTTTCTATTTATTATTCAATGACAGACTCCATTTAAAATGTAGCAAAACATAACAGCTTAACCCAATTAATAATACAACATTTAGAAACGACTTTAGAAAAGCACGACTGTCCTTTCTCTGTCCCACGAATTCTGCCTAGCAACAAGAGGCAAATGTGACGTGACTACCTATTCTAATTATTATTTTTTTTTAATGGTAAAACATTTAAATTCAATACAAATTATTTTCTATGGTTTGTATTTTTTGTTTTACAAAACATATCCAACTAAAATGCCACCTACTTACTTAAAAAAAAAAATGTAAGCTGTTTTTTCCGCTGCAGTTTTTTTTCCCCTCTTTTTTGAAATAATGGTTTGACGTACTTGAGGGTTCTGTTGTTGCATCCTGGCATGGGCCGCTCGATTTCCAGGTCCCTCCGACTTTAAAGACACAGAAAAAAACAATTTATTGCTCATCCTTGAATATCCAGAATTCCCAGGGCCTGCAAAGGCAACAGGCTGACCTCTCATACGACTTGATGAAGAGCTGCAGGTTGAAGTGGTTCATGTCCTTCATGACGTGGTGGCGGAACGTGGCGACCATGTCCTGGTTGTGGTTGATCTCTTCCTGCCGCGACAATTAACACGGTTAGCCGCAAGCGCCGACGAGCATGCGGCGGCAGCGCTTAGCCAAAACAGTCAAAATGAGATGAAAGAGAAGCGAACCTTTCCAAAGAGGTGGCTGATGACCAGGTCGGGCAGGGCGTGGGTCCAGCCGCTGATCTGGAATCAGATGCCACATTCAGCCGGACATTTTTTATTGTTGCAGCGGGAGTCAAAAGTTTGCTGACGCTTTGTCATCCAATCGGATGCAAACATGTCTCCAACTTTTCAACGGGTACCGTATATTTATATGTGTGTGTTTGTGTGTGTGTGTGTGTGTGTGTAGACTATACTATACCTTGTGTGCAGCCCAGTCCATCCAGCCCTCGGCACACGGGTTGATGTTGATGAGCACCAGACCTTCCACCATTTGGGGGAAATCGAGCTACGACACAACACGCAACATTATTGATTACACCACAATCGATTTATATGAATAGTACGTTCAGTCATCATGTGCATTGTCACTTTTTGCTATTTATAGGCACACTCGAAGAGGAACAATTTGACACTGGGGGCAAGTCTAGCACTGCCCCATCAGGTCCGACAGATTGCGCCACCGTTGAAAAACCCAATACTTATGTACTGCGATATTCATGCGTATAATATAATATTAATCTGGCCAACTCTCCCTGTCCTTTCTTTGCTTTGCGTCCCACAAATTCTGCCTAGCAACAAGGAGCAAATGCGATCTCACTGGTAAAAAAGAAATACAAATCTGAAATAGAAAAATCAACGTAGTACTGTGGATCTATGTTAGCTGTTTATTTGATTTGAATTGATTGTATTCCATTTCTTATGTGATAAGTTTAGCTTAGCTTGTTGTTTTGCACTGATGTATTTATTCTTATTCCGTTTTCTTACTTTTCCTTTCTAATCTTGCCTTGATTGTTTATTATGACTTTATTATGACTTTTGGAGAGCTGCTCGAAACGTGAAATATCCCTTGGAGATGAATAAATATCATAAATAAAAAATATTATATAATTAATATCATAAAATATAATAATAAAATCACGCATTTTTTTCCAGCACCGTATAGCTTTGGTAAACTTATGCAAATAAATACATGATTTTACTTTGAAAAAATGATGCTATTATGTGCTCTTGTTTTCCTCACATAAAATAATTACTCCCTCCCAAATAAATTATTTGGCTAATAGCTTTAATTTCAATAAATATACAAAAATAGCATTTTTATGATGCCATTTATTTTAAAAAAATTCCCATTAAAAATAATAATAATAATCTTACTTTAAAGACATTCCTATTTGAGGTACAGTACCAAAAGGTCAAAAGTTTGCACTGACTTTTCCATTCACGAGCATGATGTGTAAACTTTTGGCTGCTACTGCAGTCAGCAGTCCATTTTGTTGGACGTATTTTTCCTGTCCCCATTTGTATCGTGTTCATCGAGGTGTCCCGTAGCGTTGGAACATTCCAGAGGCGTTTACGGGGCTCAGCGGGATCGGGAAAAAGGAGTCATATCGCTAAAATCAGCAAAAAGTAGGAAAATCCGGGTTTATAATCCTCCGTTGATTGCAAGTAAATGATTATTAAGCCTGACTGACGGAGAGGAAGGAAAAGGAAGGCGGGGGTGGGGGGGGAGGGATGGCTTACAGCAAATTTGGTCAGCATGAAGGCTCCGGCTCCCATTCCTAATCCAATAACGCTCTTCAGCCTGCCACACACAAACAGACATGGGAGCTGTTAGAACAGGTTAGAGCAACAATCTTCCTCTGGAACGTGACGAGGCGGCCGTGTCAGAGCGGGCAACTCCTTCTCGTACCCAAAATGCTTGAGGACCAGCGCGAGCGTCTCGGAGAGCTCGTCCATGGACGGGTACTCGTATCTGGGGAGGGGAATGGGAAATTAGTGCTGAACAACGACTCCTTCTTCTCCAGGTAATGCAATAATAATTACTTAATTAAATACAACTGAATTTAAATCTTTCAATTAAATCTAATAAAATGTAATAAATTAAGATTTATGTTTTAAAAATATTGTGAAATTATTTAATGTACTTGTTATTTTATTAACATTTATTTTGTATTTTTTTTAAATAAAAATATTTTAAAATAATTTTTCTAAATGTAATTATTTATTTTATTCTTATTGTCCTTATTATTATTTTTAGCTTAATTAAATTATTACATTTAGAAATATGTGCTTAAGAACATGTTTGTGCAGGTAAGGCAATAATAATTCATTAATTAAATTAAATAAAATTAGAAAAATACAATAAAATACAATAAATTAATATTCTTATTTTGGAAAGGTTTTTTATTAATTTTTCTATAAATTAAAAAATCAAATAAATTGGATATATGTTTCACATGAATTTCTCTTGCAGATGAATAAAGTATCTATCTATCTTTATGTGCTTATTGTTTTATATTATTGTTATTATTTTGTATTGATATTATTCATGTTATTACCATATTTTTTATTTATTTAGTTTAATTAAAGTATTACATTTCTAAATGAGTGTTTAGAAACATTTTTGTGCAGGTAAGGCAATAATAATTCATGAATTCAGTTAAATAAAATTAGACAAATATAGTAAATTTTAATGTGAGAAATAAAGCAAAATTATTTTTTTTAATGAAAATATAAAATACATTTTTTATATTTTTAAAATGTTGTGTATTTACCATTTTAGATTGTTAAATGTTATTTATTATGATTAATTTATATTATTCATTTTATTGTAGAATTTTTATGAAATTATTACATTTCGAAATTAGCGCTAAACAATGCCTTTTTGTGCAGGTACAGCACTAAGAAATAATTAATTACAAATTAATTACAATTAAATTTGAAAAATATAATAAAATATAATAAATTAAGATTTTAATTTAAAAAATACAAATCATTTCTTCTAAATTAAACAAAAACAGTCAAAGGTGGCAGACCTGTGATGCAAAAAGCCCCATGTGGACAAACAACAAATCAGGTCACCTTAATGAACATCCACACTGATCTACCTGCGGGGTCAAAGGTCGCAACACACATGCGTGTGTGTGTGTGTGTGTGGCTCACCCAGTGGAAAAGGTGTTAGCGCCCTCGTGCTGCCCGAGGGCGTCCACGTGACACACGGCAAAGTGATGCAGGATCTCGGCCATGTCCTCGTGGTTGAAGAGCAAGTCCCAGCACGTTTTGTCTGGAGGAAGAGGATGAAGAGGAAGAGCAGGCGTTAGCCTCCAGTGACCTTTGAAGCGTACAGGTGTGCATCCATTATCAGCCAAAAGCACAGCTGTTGTCGTGGAAACGACGATAGGACGCCAGCGTCCCTCGAAGGACAATTTGAGGGAATAAGAGGGCGGTGCTTACGGTTCAGTCCGATGTCGTGGAAGGTGAGAATGACGGGCCGCTCCCCCTTGGGCACCCCCTTCATCGTACAGTGGAGTCTTCCATAAGGCGTCTCCACATCGTGCTCCTGCAAAGACAAAATCATCAAACATTTCTAACATTTCGGTCATTTTGACACCGAATTCGACATAAAATAAATCAAGGAGAAACTTTTGTGGGAGCTGATTTCTTTTTTTTAAGTGTATTAATGATTTAAATTGTAGTATTTCATTGTAATACCACAATTATTTTACTACATTTATTTCATTAAAAATGACAAAACAAGTATCCTCATTAGATGTTCCTTTTTTAAAGTAATCATGAATGAAAACAAGGAATAAATAAAGGGAACGTGAGCCGGGATTAGAGCGTCGGGAGACAGGTTAGTTTTACCCTACTGATGATGTGTTGTTGCAGTCGTAATCCCGCTCCGCTGCGTACGAAACCCTGACCCAGAATCAGGTCATCAGGTCGTAATCAGGTCGTTATTAGATTTTTCTTTTTTAAAGTAATCATGAAGTTAAAAAAGAAAAATGTAATACATTTTTTAAAAGTTGTTTTTAAATTAATCGTTAATTTTAATAAAGGAAAATATGGTGAAACTTTTTTTTTAAATAAATGTTTTAAAAAAAAGTTAAATAAAAAAATGTCCTTATTAGACTTCTCTTTTTTAAAGTAATCATTAATTTAAAAAAAAGGAAAATCTAATACGTGAACTTCATTTTTATTTTTTAAATTATTAATAAAAAAAAGAAAAATCTGATACAGAAACTTCATTCTTATTTTTTAAATTACCGTAGTTATTAATTACATAAAAGAAAGAAAATTCTAATGAAACTTTTTTAAATCAATGTAAAAAAAAAAACAAAAATAAAAAGTTTCCTTATTAGAGTTTTCTTTTTCAAGGTAATCGTAAATTTAAAATAAAGAGAAAAATCAAAATGTTAACTTCATTTTTATTTTTTTAACTAATTATTAATTTTTTAAAGAGGAAAAATCTAATACAGAAACTTCATTTTTAATTTTTTTTAATGAATAAAAAAATTATTTTAAAAAGTTTTTTTAATTAATCAATAAAAAAAGGAAAACCAAATGAAACTTTTTAAAGTTAATTAATGATTATTTTTTTAAAAATCAAATATGGAAACGTTATTTTTATTAATTTAAAACAAATGTTTAACTTAAAATGCAAGTAAATAAAAAAAAATGTTAAAATTACAACAAAAAGGACTGATAGTTTTAGTAGCTTAACTACTAACTGTGGCGCTCTGAACCAAAACAAAAATAATACATGAGTCATAAATATCCAATGAGAAGCACGGATCTCCAAATATGTTGATTTTCTTGTTCCTTGCACATGAAAACACAAAACAGGACATACGTGCTTTTTCAGTGGCGACACGCAGCGACAATAAACGCTCGTAGATGCGACAGTTAGCAGTCCAACTGTTATTTCCCGCTTCCTTATTTCAAGTCATGAAACCATTGGACATACGGACCGTAGCGCAGGTCAATCCCCTAAAATCCATTTACGATAGAGCAAGAGAGATGGACTCACAGCAACTTCGATCTCAGTCACTATCATCTCCACGTCGGAATCCTCCAGAACCATGATTGCGGTACCAAAAACTCGATTCTAAACTTGCGAGGGTCCGAAATGCTGCTCCTGCTGCTGCTGTTGGTGCTGGAGGAGTGCGTCTGAGCGCCTTTATAGCTCTAAGCCTAAGCTGCTGACCTCCCATGGTGCCTTGCAGCCTGGTCAAAACAAGCTAATTCCAGATGGAGAGATCTCTAAATTGGATCAGGCCGGAGTGTCGGGATGAGGGTCTGTGGCGGGGTGCTGGGGGAGACCACGTCATGCCTGTCATCAGTGTTGGGCAGATTACTCTTAAAAAGGAATTACTCATAGTTACTTTCCCCAAAAAGTGATCATATTAGTAATGGTATGACTCCTGCATTAATATCATTGTGTCATTATTGTGTTAAAAGGTTGACAGGTGTCAAACTCAAAGCCTGGGGGCCAGATTTGGCCCGCCTTGTGGTTTTACAGTATGTGGCCCATGAAAGGCTGGAAATAATCACACGTCAAAAAGATGTGTTAATTAATTTACAGTATTTAATGTAATACTTTTGAAAAATAACTGAAGTAAAAAGAAGATTTTGTAGCACATGGGGAAAACGAGTTTGACACCCCTGCGTTAAAACCTTAAAATACATCAAATGATTGCGATCCCTGAAAGGGAGCAGCCGCAACGCTCGTTGACTAGCTGTTAGCTTCCTGTGGGGTTGGAGCAAACGATGACAACTGAAGCCACATCCGGATGGTTGCTATGGATACCAGTGCATAGTAACGCGCCGCATTTCAAAGTCCGTAACAGCGTTGTAATGTTTGAAAAGTAATTAATTACATTCCCCCTTAATGGAAAATAATGTTTATATATTCATTTTATTTATAAACAATTGCAGTTTTGATATTTAATTTTAATCTATGCATTATTTACGGAGCCAGCTGGCCCATCAGGCAATATAGGCAAACGCTCAGGACGCTGTGGCCTCCAGAGGCGAAAAATCGGGAAAGAAATTCCACCTTCTAAAATAATTATGAGTATTAATGTTTTCAAAAATGACATAGAGGATTTTGAAATAAATACACTTGCTTGGTTTGACTGAAACAAAATAGTTCGCTGCTTGGTTGAGACCATCTGAGAGCCCTGATATACAAATATATAAGATTGTAATTACATGAACAATTATAAAAATAATAGTATTAAAAGTGTATATTTTAGACGCTGTTACTCGCTGTTACTTGGTTTTTGCAGTTGTGACACGACATTCCACAAAAAGCTGATGTGTTTACGTGTCACGGGAACGTGGCTAACAAGGTGTGCCAAAGGTTGTTGGAACGATCGGGATGTGCCCAGAGAAAGATTCTCAGAGGAGGAGTCTGACGCGTTTACGGGATGAAAACACAGGAGGTGTGTGTGTGTGTGTGTGTGTGTGTGTGTGTGTGTGTGTGCGCGTGTGTGTCATCATCGGCCCCACCCATGCCGCCTTTCAACTCACACACCGGCACGTAGGCGGCGACGGCCATGTTAATCCCGCTGTGTTTATGTTTGGCTGAAGATAACGTGCTACCACTTCAATCAGGCTAATCCAGACATGTCCAAACGTTACTGAAAATCAAAAGATGCGAGGGGCCGCTTTGATATTTTTATGTATTTTTTAATTTTGTAAAAAGGGGAACATTTTTTTTAATTTTACATGTGATATTTTTTAAATATTACTATTGTTATTATTATTAATAAATCATAATTATTATTATTTTATTAATACATTTTATTTTATTAAGTAATCATTCATTATTTATTGATTTTATTTTATTCTTAATATATTATTTATATTATTTATATTATTTATATTGATATTTTTATGTATTTTTAAATTTTGTAAAAAAGGGGAACATTTTTTATTATTTTACATTTGATATTTTTTAAATATTACTATTATTATTAATAACTAATCATTCATATTATTTTAATAATACATGTTATTTTTATTAATTAATTATTTATTATTTATAGATTTTATTTTATTGTTATTATATAATTAATGTTATTTTACATTTATTCATAATTTATACATTTTTGTTCTATTTTTCCCATTTTTGCTGTTTTTTGGGGGTTAATTTTATTTGTACAATGTCCCGCGGGCCAATAAAAAAACAAGCTGCGGTCCGCAATTAGCCCCCGAACCGCACCTTGGATGTCAGTGCACTAATCTATCAGCTGCAACGCTTCAGGCAGCAAAAGTCAAAGGTTCTGGTTCTGGTGCCAGATGGTGTTTGGTACCTGCTGATTGTTATCATCGACAGAGCAGTTTGGTCCAAGTGATTGGAGTATCTGACCACAGCAAAGCTTGTTACTGTCAAAGACAGCACGTCTTGTCAAGGCAAAATACTACACACACTAAACTAGTAGCAGTCTCGTGTTTAGTAGGATGGATTTACTGACAACACGGTCATTATTGTCGACATATCTGGCAACACAAGTGACTAGCAAGGTCACTGTCTCTTGCCCACAGTCAAGCACAGTGCACGAGTGCTGCCGGCACTGGGGGAGCCACGGTTTGTTTGTTGAGGGGAAAGATGAATGCCAACATGTCCTGTGACACCGTGAAGCCTAAACCGGCCCGAAGGGAGGGGATCATGCTCTGCTTCACACCGTCACAGGAACTCATCTTTCCCCTCAGTGAACCACAGCTCACCAGTGCAGGTAGCACTCGTGCACCACGCTTGACTGTAGGCTTGTGTTGCCTGCTACCTACACAATAACGGTTGCGTGTCGATAGTGAAACCACACCGCTACACAAGCTGTGCACGGACTACTCTAAAGTATATCCGCTTTCTGTGGTATCGTGGCGTGACAAGATGGAATAAGTGAGGGTTGTGCTCATTTTGTCAGACGCTGGACGACACGCAGCAGCAGCAGCAGCAGCAGCAGCAGCAGACATAATTAGCCGATCCCCGATTCGATTTCCCTCCTAATGAAATCATGGCGGATGGAGGCGGTCACGCTGACAGATGAGGTTGCACATTAGTGAGCCTTTGACACCGCTAGGTGGCAGTAGAGCCGCCGTGCCGATCCACAAAGCGGGTCAGGTGACAAAGGTCGCTTGGCCACACGAGGTGAACCGAGCGTCATGTTAGCTAATGAATGTCCAAAAAGTGAACGTGTGCTAACCTACCTTGATAACCAGCTGCAGCACCGCCTCTCTCAGGCCCTGCAACACACACACACACACACACACACACACGAAGAACATTATTACAACAACAGCAACACAATTAGACAAACTAATCCAATATCCGGCGGGCGGCACCCCCCTAAATGATGTTGGACAACACCAGTGTGGACTTTTTGATCATTTTGACGACTGCATGACGTCTGCATGCTCAGCTAAGGTAGCTCAAGGTCAACATTCATATTAAACAAACAATAACCATACGAGAAATGTCATTTATGTCAATACTGGCAGAGGCGAAGCTAAAATGCTAATAGAAGGGTAAGAATAAAGGACACAAATTTCGGTGAAAAATAGATGCGCTATTATGCACATGAGGGACAATGGTACAACAACAAATATTACACTATTCGGCATTCAAACAACCTTACCTCAAAATGTATTTTCTTAATGATTAGTTTTTTTTAATTTGGCCATATTATGTTATTGTACTGCATACTATATTATTATTTGGATTTAGTCTGTTTTTCATATCATTTGTAATGTAACTTTTATTGATACACTTATTTGTATAATATACTGTATACATTATAGATTTATTTGTTATATCATACAATAATTTAATTTTATATATTGTATATTTAGTTTGTATTATCTATTAGATAATATAGTAATTTTATATATAGTTATTTACATATTATATTAGTATTTTATATTTTTAATGCAATACAAATAAATAATACAAATTAATTTATTTTCACTATATTATTGTTCGGCTTCCTTAATGGTTTTATAGGCATGATTTCCATTATTAGTATAACCTGCATTTTTTTCCATATGCTGTTTAGCCAAAAACCCACTAGCAGGCCAGACAGTTCCTTGCTAATGTCGCTAACATTGCTAACATTGCTCACAAAGCTATCATTAGTCAGCTGATTGCATCATGGATTTACGTACAGGCAGTTCCTTGTCGACCAGCAGATGTTTGGATTCAGCACCCTGGATGTCCTCCATGTCAATGGGCTGCACAGCCTGCTGGGACAAACAGTTAGCTAGTTAGCCGTAGCAGACATGACACGGCAGAAAGACTGAAAGGCTTGGCCCTGCATGACAAGATGGGTGTTTTTCCACATTGTTGTGTGTTGTTCAACTCGAAAAGAGCAGAAATCACAGCGCACCAAACCCACTCAGCACCAGCAAAGCTTTGTGGGTAATTTCCTCCTCTATTGACTCAACATGTTTTTTCAGGCCTGCTGCTCTGATTGGCTTCTCGTTTGTCATGGAAATACTTGCTGCCTTTGTTACTTGCTTAAAGTTAGCTACACATTTGTTACTTATTATAAAGAGAACTACTTTGTTTGCTACTTGTGTCGCAATGTTAGCTCCTAGCTGTCCCCACAAGCTTATACGTTGGCTACTTGTAGTCCAGACAAAGTTAGCCACTTGTTACATCAACATTTGCTACTCACTATGCATTTACTACGTTTGCTACTTTTGACTTTTTTTGCTACTTTTGCAGTTGACGTTTTCCACATAGACTCCATGGAACGTGAATTTCATGGACGATGCTTTTGCTACTCTTGACGTAGACGACTTTAGCCGTTGTCTGTTATGCGGACGACACGTTTGCTAGTTTTCCACTTCTGCTTAGACAAGTTGTGTTAGCTTGCTACTTGTTTTTCGACTACCTTGCCTACTTGTGTATCCGTGCACATGCTAGTTGTTTGCACAGACAGTGTGTGCTACATTTTGTGTACAGGTGACACATCCGCAGTAGCTACTTGTCGTGCAAATGAACCCCTGGCCTTAACCCTTCCCCTAACCCTTACTCTTACCATTACCCTAACCCTAACCCTAACCCTTACTCTTACCATTACCCTAACCCTAACCCTAACCCTAACCCTTACTCTTACCATTACCCTAACCCTAACCCTAACCCTTACTCTTACCATTACCCTAACCCTAACCCTAACCCTAACCCTAACCCTAACCCTTACTCTTACCATTACCCTAACCCTAACCCTAACCCTAACCCTAACCCTTACTCTTACCATTACCCTAACCCTAACCCTAACCCTAATACTTTTTGTGTAGATGATTAACGTCCGTCAACCTGACACTCTCCAAGTAAGGCTTCTTGCACAGGAAGTGTTAAATACTTTCAGCTACGATACGCCTTGAACACACACACACACACGCACACACACACGCACACACACACACACACACACACACAGACACACTCTTACACAGTCAGACCGGAGTGATCCGGATCTGACAACAACGAGGAGTATCAAACAACACGTCCATTTTTTGGAAATGGTGGGGGGGCGAGTGAGTTCTCTGCACTGCAGGATCTTTGTTGGAGGAAGAAGCAGCCCCCGTGTTGAGATTCCTCAGTCATGAGGCGAGGGACAGAGGGAAGGAAGGAGGGAGCGGGACGGTTTTTGGCGACGCCCCGACCCCGGTTTCACATGTTAATGGCTCGCATGGAAGCTGGTGGGCGGGGCTTGATGCGTATAGCGTTAACAGGAGGTGAGGGTCAACTTGGGACTCTAGAGGGCTAAAGAAGGATGGGAGGGAGGCCGTGGGGGTCTGTTGGTGCTGGTTCTGGCAGTTTGGCGTCTCTGGCAACAAGAGACGCGCGTCAAACCGGTCCAACTGTGCGTGTCCTGACTGCTTCTCTTTCTGTCTTTTCTCTTTTCTCCTCGGTGCTGGCACAAGTCAGACTTGTTATGCAATCATGGAGAGGAAACAGAAGGAGGGCGGGGAGGGGTTTGGGGGGGTTGCAACCGGCTCGGGATGGGCCCCAAAAACTGCTGCCTTGCATAAAATCAGAGCTAGCATGATGGCACTTTAAAGCAGAACCTCCGTCAGTGATGAGACTGGATGCCAGAAGCCTGGTCCAGAATCGAGGCCTGGCCGGGCCCCGGCCGGGCTAACCTAACCCCTACTTTTAAATCCACGCGCATCCATCTGCAGAAACAATGATTGCTTCCCTAATCTTTGGGAACTCGCTTAATCGGTCAAATCCCCCACCCCCACCCCCACCCGCTTGTGAAATATCAGCAGAGCAGCAGGCTAAGCTGGCACAGACCTACATTTCAACACATCACAATATACTGTAAGTTGGGGGGGGGGGGTCCAACAAGGCAGCGCTGAAAACCATGACGGGCCCTGAACGCACCGCCGCCACCAGTAGCATGCAGCAAACCACAAATATGATGCAAAGTATGGGAATTGTAGATGTTACGCAAGGATAGCGTCATGTGACCCTCGGGGAGTCTTGTGGTCATGACATGTTGACATCTTTAAAGAAAAAAAAAAAGCTGCAAGAATACACAATATTGAATACACAGCTACTGATAAAGTGCACTAAAAACATGAATCTATGACAAACTTGTTTTGTTTCAGCGTGTGCATATTTAGATTTATTTAAATGCGTTACGCTGTACGCATAGTTGCTGTATTTTATGGACGTACTGCAACTGTCACGCCTTACTTTTCCTCACGAGATTAATTAAAATGTATTGATCTGTAGTGTATGTCAATATTTGTCCAAAAATGTACTCGCATTTGGTTTGTTTTTGTGTTTCTGTAGTACACCAGTATGTAGAAGCTCTTTCATGCCATTTTTTAATGCTACAATTTCATTATTATTATCATTATAATACCCAGCAGTTTTCAAAATCAATTTGATTTGTAATTAAGCCAATCATTTTTTTGTATTTTTAGTTAATTTCTTGAGTCATTATTATCGTTTTATAGAATACCATTTTTTTTAAACGTTTTTAAAATGAAATAAATTCTACCACCCAACAAAAATGGCCTTGCGGTCCGTCAATGTGCCCCGAACCACAGCTTAAAAACCCCTTTTAAGACTTTAAAAAATGAATAACAATAATAATCTGCATTCATTTAACATGCACAACTTTTATTTTGCTCCCCCGCCCCTTGCATGAAGGCCTGACGCTCTGCACGTCCGAACACGTTGGGACACTCAAGTAAACACTTCCTCACTCACATGGGAGGGTGTTTATTAAGGTGTTAAAAAAAAAAAAAAAAAAAGAGACTTACCTGCAGATTGCACAATCAGATTGTCCCGCGGTGATAAGGACGGGAACAAGTCCACAAAAAAGTTTGTATTGCAAAAAATTATAATATAGGATATAAGTGTGCACGCGAGGACGGCTGCCGTTTTGTTTACAACGTGGAGGCGGATGTATGAGGGAATTTTATAAAGCCTGGGGCGGAGTTGGGGGGGGGGGGGGGGGGGGCGAGGAACCGCCCACTTTTCCCCGATTGGGCAACATCTGCTACGGGAGTGATCGTGCAAAAGTGAAAAAAAAAAAAAAAACATCCAAAAGACGTCGAACTTTAAATAAAACACTGAAAAGTCCGGACTGTATTCTCAAATGTACAGCTTTCATGCATCATTTTATACTCTTAAAGTACATAAAGTGCAGCTGTGACCCTCACCCCGTCCCCAAAAGAGATCTCACCCAATGACACGACAGTATTGATGTGTGGCGTTCATGATCCCCTCAGGAAAGTAGGAAAAGACAGTCCCCCTTTAAACTGAACTCATTGAACTCACATTAGCGTCAAATATTTATTGGATGGTTTAGTCTTTAGTCTGTGACTAAATGAAAATAAGAAAATAAATGTTTAGAATTTTTTAATTACATTTTTGTTGACCCTGCGATTGGCTGGCGACCAGTCCAGGGTGTACCCCGCCTCTCACCCGAAGTCAGCTGGGATAGGCTCCAGCATACCCTCGACCCTAGTGATGGATAAACGGCATAGAAGATGGATGGATGGACATTTTTGTTGATTTATTGAGATCTACAACACTTAATAAATGTTTAATTAATGCAGTGCCTGTGTTGGTCTAATTTGGAAATAAAAAAACACATAAAACAATACAATAATACACCAATACACAAATAAATAATTAACTTAATTACTAATAAAGCTTTGTGCACATAAAATTGTTCTTAGATGCAAATCAAAATTAATTATTAAACTTTATTTTTTTTCAGGATTTTTTTCAATCCCAATCATAATTTAAGGTTTTATGGCCATATATTAAAAATAGTTCCAAAATAATTTAAATACATATAATAATATAATATTTTCTATGTTTTTGCAATACATCAGTATGAAAAAGCTCTTTGTTTGTTTGTATTGTTTAATGTTATAATCTAATTATTATAGCACGTGAGGTTTTGGGGGGAACCCCCCCCCAGAAAAAATAGTAAATTGCATTATATTTCTTATTGAGATGTCAAATTTGGAGTGATTTATTTGCATTCCTGAACAGCAAAAAAAAACAAACAAAGTTTTTTGGTCATAATGTGTGCAAAATGACTATTTAGTTTATTTGTGAACAACAAAAAAAATACAAAAATAATAAAAGTTTTCATTTTTGTGTTGTACTGTTATATATTATTTTATTTTTAGGGCAGGGGGTCTAATAAATGTAAAATATCCCACTTTTTTCTCACCTACATTTTTATAAAAACATGCTGAGTCTTGCGCTATTGTTTGAGGCGCTTTAGTGCACACTTGTTTTTCTTGTCCATGTTTTATTGTGACATCTTGTGACATCCCCACTAAATCTATGAATTATCCAAAATATCTGTATTGCTAATTCCTAATAAAGCGTTGTGCACATGCTGTCAGATCCTTGTCAACTCAACGTGCTCTCTTGCTGCACGGTGGTCTAGTGGTTAGCACGTTGGCCACACAGTCACAGTCAGATCGGGAAGACCTGGGTTCGAATCTCCATTGGGCATTTCTGTGTGGATTTTGCATGTTTTCCCCGTGCGTGCGTGGGTTCTCTCCGGGTTCTCCGGTTTCCTCCCACATTCCAAAAACATGCATGTTAGCTTCATTGGAGGCTCTAAATTGTCCATAGGTATGAATGTGAGTGTGAATGGTTGTTTGTCTATATGTGCCCTGCCATTGGCTGGCCACCAGTCCAGGGTGTACCCCGCCTGTTGCCTGAAGTCAGCTGGGATAGGCTCCAGCGTACCCCCGTGACCCTAATGAGGAGAAGCGGCATAGAAAATGGATGGATGGATGTGCTCTCTTTGGGCATTATAATAAAGATGTTCCTAAATGCAAATACAAATTAATTACTAATAATTAATTACTTATTTAATTTAGTCAAGATTTGTTTTTTTCAAATCCAATCCTAATGTAAGGTTTGCTGCTCATAAATTAAATAAAGCATTTCTAAAAAGCTATATATATAATAATGCAAATAATGTTTTGGGGTGTTTCTGTAATATACCGTTATGTAGAAGCTCTTTGATTAAATATTTGAATGCTATAAATACTATTATTATTATTGTTACCAATGTTTTTTTCCCCCCAGAAAAGCAGAAGAAATATGAAAGTACATGATACGTTTTTTAATTGAGATGTGAAGTTGTGGTGATTTATTTGCATTCCTGAACAGAAAAAACTAGTTTTGCATTTTTTGGTTATAATGTGTGAAAAATGAGTTTTTACTTTATTTGCTGAGCAAAAAAATATATCCCACCTCTCTCTCTCTCTTTCCCCCCCGACATTTGTTGAGTACCGCACTATTGTTTGAGTCGCCTTTAGTGCATACTTGTTTTTGTTGTCCATATTTTATTGCGGCATTCCCACAAAGTCTATTAAGTATCCAAAATATCAGATTAATAATAAATCCTTCATTCATATTAAGAGATATTTTTCACCGATTATTTAATTAAGACAAGAACCCCCAAAAATAGAAAAGAAATAGATTTCAGGGTGCCTGATTACATTTTCTCCATGCATACAATTTGTTGTTTATTCGCCGACCAACTGAAGTCCACGAATCATTCCTGAAAAGTTTGAAGACGATTTGCAGACAAGGAATGTGACGCAAACTATGACCCACTCAGCTCCCTTGGCTTCTTTTTAGATGAGATTAAAAGGCCTCGCTACTGATTTGACCTCCCTGACGGTGTCATGTGTCCCATGCAGTTGAAAATCAACTGGAGGCTGAAAGTGCAGCATGAGGCCCCCGTGGCTCTGGGCGTGATATTTGTATTAGCAGACGAGCCTCCGCGGTTCCATGGAATGCTGCCGGACAGCCGTGCTTGATGATTCCTTGACTGTCAGCATCAAAGCTTCCTCCCAACATGCCTCGTTCTTCCGTCCCGGCCCGTGTTCTCCCAGATTCCTCGTGCAAGTGTTTCATAAGTGTGCGCGTTTGCGATTCTACACTGATGCTTCTCGCTTTCACGCCTCCTCATGGAATTTTCCACACCTGCAGACTACTAACTGACTCTTGCACTCTGTGCGTGTGTGCGTGTGTGTGGCGGAGGCCACACAATAGCGGCACTGTGCTTTGTAATGTGAGGCCTCCAATAGGAACACAATGGTAGCATTGGAGGCAACAAACGCAAGAAGCATGCTAATTTCCACAGCAAGCAAACATTTAAAACAATTTTTTTACGCGTAATCTTGCAAAAAAAAACAGCGTGCATGTCAATGTGGGTCACAGTGAGTGTCTCAATAGTTGATAAACGTCGGCGGACTTTCACCTGCGAGATTACGCTTTTGTTTGTCTGAACGAGGCTCCGGAACGAGGCTAGGAGACCTCGGCTATCTTAAAATGCTCCGACTAACCCTAACGCCTGTAAATATGTTCCTACGTGCCTGTGTCGTATTTCATGCCTGTATGGTTTATGATTGAAGTGATGTAATGGTTTGACAAAAATGCCATAAAATGTCTATTTTGACACTTGAACACAAATTAAACACAACGCTCACTCACAGTGCGACCAAAAATAGCACAACAAGTGCACTACAATGAAATTGTGCCACACAGACTGTGTGGGCATCGAAGTAAACGCTTGCACACTAATAAACACGCAAAACAATACTTCTGTATACAAATTCATTACCCGCAAGGTATGCTGGGTGACGGGTTAAGTGTGCACGTGGGCTTACCGGCATCCCTTGCAGGTTCTAAATTATGATCAAATAGTTTTGTTTTGCATGTATATTAGTGTGTAAGAGCCCATTTGGATGGTCTATTTGTTACCCCACCCGCTTGTTGCTAGGCAGAATTCCTAGGGCTCAATCATAGCTGTCTACTCTGAGTCAGACGCACCCGTTACATACAAGAAGTAAGACAAGACACAAGCTAAGGAAGTTACTGCTCTAAAACAAGATACTACAAATATTATGAGGCAAATCTGCTGCTCTGTATTGACTGTAAAACAACGCAATAAAACATCATCTGGTGGGGCACTGCTAGCGTTTTTTGCAGTCGACCTTTAAACACAGCAGAGAGCTTCTGTCTTATAGGGGATCTTTGGCGAGTGTTTTTGCAGTAGGTACTCAAAAACAGCAGAGTGCTCCTGTCATATAGAGGATCTTTGATTGGTATTTTTGCAACTGGTACCTAAAAGCAGCAGTTTTCCCGCCAAATATGGGATCGTTGACGAGCGTTTTTGGAGTAGGTCATCAAAAACAACAGCGCTCCTGTCATATAGAGGATCTTTGACTAGCATTTTTGCAACAGGTACCTAAAAAAAGCAGTGCTCTTGTCATATGGAGGATCGTTGGCTAGCGTTTTTGCAGCAGGTCCTCAAAAACAGCAGAATACTCCTGTCATATAGAGGATCTTTGACTAGCATTTTTGCAACAGGTACCTAAAAAAAGCAGTGCTCTTGTCATATGGAGGATCGTTGGCTAGCGTTTTTGCAGCAGGTCCTCAAAAACAGCAGAATACTCCTGTCATATAGAGGATCTTTGACTAGCATTTTTGCAACAGGTACCTAAAAAAAGCAGTGCTCTTGTCATATGGAGGATCGTTGGCTAGCGTTTTTGCAGCAAGTCCTCAAAAACAGCAGAATACTCCTGTCATATAGAGGATCTTTGACTAGCATTTTTGCAGCAGGTACCTAAAAACAGCAGTCTTACCATTATATAGGGGATCTTTGACAAGCATTTTTGCAGTAGGTCCTCAAAAACAGCAGAACACTCAACAGGTGTCACAACAGGTACCGAAAAACAGCAGTGCTCCTGTCATATAATGGATCTTTGATGGGCATTTTTTGCAGTGAGTCCTCCAAAACAGCTGAGCACTCTTGTCATATAGAGGATCTTTAATATTTTTGCAACAGGTACCTAAAAATAGAAGTGCTTCTGTCAGATAGGGGGCCTTTGACTAGCGTTTTTGCAGTAGGTCCTCAAAAACTGCACGGCACTCCTGTGATATAGAGGATCTTTGACTAGCACATTTGCAGTTGATCAATGTAGGGGCGGCATGGCTTAGGGGGTAGAGTGGTCTTGCAACCTGAAGGTTGCTGGTTCGATCCTCCGTCCTCCAGTTGCTCCTGATGGCTATACAAGTGATCATGCTCCTCTCTACACATGTAGAAGACATTTGACTAGCATCAACTTGACTAGCTTCTTCGTCTACTAACTTGTGAACGGTACCATAATACTACCATAATAACTACTTTAGGTTGCCGTCAGCATTTCCACTGACACAAAATGACTGTAGCACTTTTTTTGCTGTCCTTCACACTGTACCATGACGAGCTAAAGTGTTAGCTTCAGGGTATCAAGTCCTACTGGAGCTTTAGCCAAACATGTTTCAGATGGCTTCATCGCCTTTCTCTGCTGAGGCTAAGGGGTTCAAGAGCGCTTCAATGCTAAGTTCACGGCAGCCGTGCGCCCTTCAAAGAGAGACCACACGTAGCGTTGAAGGTTCAAACATGTTGTTGCATTAATGACTTCAAGGTAGCGTCTCTTTCACTACAGTTAGTAGATGCCAGAATTGGAGCTTTACGAGTTTCAGAGGTTGACGCTATCTCGGCCTTTTGCTCATACGGCGATTACTAGCAACAATGTCCTCCATCGCCTGACCTGGATATTGATTGTCTTATTAAGTTGCGATAAGACTGCCCTCCTTTCTCTCCAGATAAAACTGTTACTGAGTGACTTGCAAGGCGGGCCCTGTGGGGCACATATATGACGCTCATCAACCAATGAGTGAAGGCTTACTAGCTGTTTGCGCTACTGGCCAAAGGTTAAGCTAATGGTGTGGTTTTATTTATGAGAATGATAGTATAGCGCTCTCCAGACGATAAATGTCTTTGGGATTGTCTGCAGAAGTCACATTGTGCACTCAGCTGACATCCTCAGCGCAGACTGCTGTGAAATGAGCGGCGGTCACGTCTTAAAGGACGTAGCTTCTTCCAAGAAAGACCAGAGGCTCATGACTGAGTGACATGTTACTCACACAGTCTCATTTAGCTAGCATTGCTCACACTGCATGCTGCATCAGCGCTATCACGGGAAGAATCTGCAAATAGAAGCTCATTAAAAGCTAAAAACGGGTTACCCTGGACTGGTTGACAGCCAATCGCAGGGCACAGACAGACAAACAACCATTCACTGTCACATTCATACCTATGGACAATTTAGAGTCTCCAATTCACATGGATGTTTTAGGAATGTGGGAGGAAAAAGGAGTACCCGGGGTAAACCCATGCAAGCACAGGGAGAACATGCAAACTCCACACAGAGATGCCCAACGGAGATTCTAACTCAGATCTTCCAGATCTCCTGACCAATCTAGGCCAAACCTATTCAACTGGTCATATGCAGCCAAAATCCGGCCCTAAAATGACGTCAGCCTCGCCTGCATGTTCAGTTCAGAGAGTTTTTGTGACAGCCTCCTAAAAACAGCAGAACACTTCTGTCACATAGAGGACAGCGATTTGACGCGCCTTTTTCAAACACCTCCCAATATGACAATTAAACAAAAGATGCACATTCCACTTAAGCAGCTGATGTTTAGTAAGCATAAAATACTCCCAGTCAAACACTTTCTAAGGCTCAACAAGAGACAGGACCAGCTTGTCTTCTTTATGTTCATTCAATTATGTTCATGTCTGGTGTTTGGGCTGGCCAATCCTGGAGCATCTTGACCTTTTTCGCTATCTGGAACTTTGATGTGGAGGCTGAAGTATGAGAAGGAACGCCATCCTGATTAAGAATTTGTCTTCTCTTGTTATGTGGAAGGTAATGGGCAGCATGTAGTTGTGATGCTTCCATCCACTCTGCAGATCTCTTGCTCACCCCATACTGGATGGAACCGCAAGCCATGATATTCCTCCACCAAACTTGACTGTTTCATGAATTTTGAGTTTAATGAAGTGCAGTTTAATGAATGATTCATCAGAAAAATCTACCTTCTGCCACTTTTCCACTGTCCATCCTTTCTGCAAGCTGTGGACCTCGGCAAAGGCAACACCATTGTTTAGTTCTCTCTAAATCCTTGTTGCCCATTACCTTCTAAATTACAAGAGACGGCAAATTCTTCATCAGGCTGGCACTCCTTCTCACACACACTGAAGCCAAAAAATCTTCATGAAGTCTGGGAGTCGTGCAAGACTGCTTTCTTTGCCGTTCCAGGTGATTTTATCAATTAGTTATTGGCGTTATTGCTGAGACGCATGGATGGAGTCCTCCGAGCTCATGGGAGTCATATCTAATATTAATTCTTCTTACCAAGGCACCCTGACTTCATGTTTTGATGTTTTTGTAGCATGTTTGTGTTTTCTTCAAAGGAAAATGTCATTTCTAACATACATTATTTTGGTATGCGACAATACTTTTTGACCTTTTTGTCCCAAAGGATGATAAAACTCAATGAATAATACAAGACTTTATTTTGCTATAATAAGCATCATCTAGAGGCTGTTGCCTTTCTTATAAGCTATTTCTGGTTCCAAATGAGCACCTAAAAGTGAAGTTATTTACTGTGCGTACGACCTGGATAAGCAACAAGACTTTTGCCAGGGACTGTAGTGTTACCTAAGCGGTTGATCCTGTCATTTTTTTCTTGATCACACCCCTAGTCGTGGGCCTCTTCCTGGATTTGTTCCAGGAGCGCTCCATGTCTCGTGACACACGGAAGGAAGACTGCGATAACATGGCCGACGCTGAAACATAATGTCATATCAATGTAAAAACAACACAGCTTATAAACAAACAGTCGGCTGTTCTCACAACAGTCCAGTGAGCGCTGGATGTTTTGGGATGGAGAAGCGAGACAAAACACTTTGTCACACATTCACTCACCAACGTGGAAACATTGGCATTGATTAACTCTGGCGAAACAAAGATGGTACCAGGCGCTAATGATTGAAGAAAATATAATCACACTTTCTCTTTATTAACTTTGTCATGTTAGTAAACAATTAACACACTCTCCTAAAAAAAGCTTGTTGTGTAAATGCTGTAAATCAAAGGTCGCTCATCCATATAACGCATATCATACAAAGCAACCATTCAAAGTGACAATAGCTCTCTTATGTCAGGAAATCACTGTTGAAACGTCTGTTTGTAATATTTTGATTAACACATTTAGTTACATGAGGATCAAAAGGGACATTTACCACCAAAATGTAACCTTTGAACTTTTCAACTAACTTTACCTTTGACGTAGGTTGTATTATTGTCCTATGCCACTTACCACTTACTTCAGTAAAAGGGCAAATTAAATTAAATTAAATTAAATTAAATTAAATTAAATTATCCATCCATTTTCTATGCCGCTTATCCTCACTCGTGTCGCGGGTATGCTAGAGCTTATCCCAGCTGACTTTGGCCGAGAGGCGGGGTACAGGGTGTGCACTGCCTCTCACCCAAAGTCAGCTGGGTAGGCTCCAGCGTACCCCGCTGCCCTAGTGAGGAATGCGTTATAGAAAAATTTATAAATATTTTATTTCATTTTATTTTTGTTTCATCTTATCTTATACAAAATTCTATATTCTGTTGCAATTCATTTTTGTTTTTGATTGATTGGCCAATTATGGAAAATAAACGTAATTCACCATATTTACAAAATATTCAGTTCATTTATATACTTGTCTTTATAATATTTATTTATTCACTTGGGAATTATACATGTATTTCTTTTTATTATTTGAATCTTCTCATTCAATTTGGTGGAAACTAAGTGCTCATATACAAAAAATACATATAGTAAATAAACAATACAGCACAATTACATACAATGAAACATCTCCTTGGAGGCATTAAAAAAGCTGATGAAATGCACCTTCTCGTGTTTATGACATGTTTTGCGCAGGATGGTGACAAATAGTTGACACAGCAGGGTGTTGGCTCGCCTCAGCAGGCTTAGTAGGCGTGGCTTTCTCAGTGGGCGTGGCACGGACGAGGCAGACGTGAGCGACGTGACAAGGCGCGCATGTCGCCTTGTGCGTCTACCGGAAGTCAGCATGGCCACTCATCAGGTTTGTTGCTAAGACTGCGTTATGCTGTATACATAATATTGTTCAATATGCACTTGTATGTAATAATTTGTTATTGTTTGTATAGGTAAGAAAGAAAACAAAGGTTGTTGCTGGCAAAAGTTACGGCAGCGCCGCCGTGTGGTGCTTACGAGGTTTGCAGCATGACTTTTGTTACCTTTAACACTGGTTGTCTGCTATGAACGATGTTCAAAATGTTAGAAACATCGAATTCATTGCACTACAATCTAAAACAACAATCATAAACACATTATTCAAATACTACTCTTTATGACAGCTACCATTGTAAATACTGATTTTTCATGTTGGATCTCTCAATCGATGAACAGGCGAACGTAATATTGTGGCCACATGAAGGGCTAGAAAGCCACGCTCCTCACATATTGTCCCAAATGTTCAGCGACTCCAGAACTAGAAAAAGTACACAAATAAATTATCACTAAATGTTAAACTGGATAAAAATGCATAACAATACTGTGCAGAGTGACACAAAGGATCTTTGTTGGGAGGTCACACTCTACATCACATGTACTTAATGTAAACAAGCAGCACAAATTGGGACTACCATGAAACGCACACAAATGTTCAAAAATTCATTTTGTCCCCAACGTGATCGTCCGTGTGACTTGTGGGATGTTTTCTCATTTTCACAAAGTACTGGAGGCTTTAACTGTAACTAATAAACACCAGTAACGTCTGATATGTGGGTCATATGCAGAGGAGACGGCATGGGGGCACTGCGTGGGATTAGGGCTTGAGCCAGTTTGTGCGATCAGTAGACACAGGAGTTAATCCAACACACAGATAGACGTGTAAACAAAAACACAGACATTCAGTGTTACCTCACTGGAGGTCGTGTTTGTTGATTTGTGTGGTGACGGATTAGATTACCGTAAAAGCTCCAATTAACGCTTCAATTCCTTTAACTGCAGTCTCCAAAAGTAAATAACCACCCGGGTCTCTGATTAGCGCCACTTTACGAAAACACTGGCATTATTTTTTACAGATATTTTTTTATTGACTCGAGACTGCAAGATGGCAGGAGCTTGATGTAAAGTACCATGGGTGGTCAGCATCCAGCGGCTTTGTCTAGCTCTGCATGTGCTTTAAATTGTGGCCACTTAGCTGTTAGTGTGGCAGTCGTCTGTGTTACACTTGTTCACGCAGTTTCATTAATCAGTTGACTCATTTATGTCTTGTTTCTTTAAACTAGATTGAAATTCTCCTTAAGTTACAAGGTCAGATAAGTTTCAAGTCATTTTGGAGGTCATTCAATGGTGCAGCAAACTGGATGCTGTCTTACCTAACCCTGTTCTGACTCCAGGAACCAGCATTAGTATGTTTTTCTGAGAATATACTTTTGTTGGTGTTTATGCATGTAAGAGCAGAGGGAACATGGAAGGAGTCCAAGAATGCATGTTAGAAATCAAAGACAACCTACGAACATGCAGAAACTCAGACACTCAGTCACAGCATCCAACGTACAACGGTGAGACGTTTTTTTATGATTGTCAGATGCATCCATTAAAAGGAGATCACCGTAATCCAGCAGCAGAAATTAAACATTTCCTTGCATGAAAAGAGAAACAGGATATGTTTACGTACAGGATGCTCAAAGTGTAACCCGCCTGTTTTAGCCAGCCTGGGGCTGGGCTCAAACGCAGGACCTTCAGAATGGTAGTCAAGAGTGCTGACCGCTGGGCCAAAAACACAGACTGTCAACCCAGCGCTCAGTACGGCTTTTAAGGCTGAGGGAGTGAGGTTTTACTCACGTAGACTTGTGCAGCCACACTGGCTGGCATCTGTTACGAAAGGAGAAAGGCTCGCAAGCTGCTCGAAGGACAAATTTTCATCAATAACAATGCCTTGCAAGTACTTGTTAGATGAGACCGTTTCTGAGCTGAGATGGTAGCTGTTTTCCATTTCAGAAGACCTTTACTGGATTTGTCTGCACAAGCCTTAGCTGTTGTCAAAGCGACTGAACAGCAGCAAACGCAGACTGTAAGAAATCAAAGGCTTGCAACAATAGATGCTCTTTTCGGCACTGGCACCTTATCGCGGTGGAGGAGTTTGAGTGTCCCAATGATCCAATGAGCCAGGTTGTCGGGTGGCTTTTATGCCCCTGGTAGGGCCACCCAAGGCAAACAGGTCCTAGGGGAGTGACCAGACAGAGAGTAGCTCAAAAGACCCCAATGGTGAGTGACAACTTTGGATATACCTGGACGCGGGTCAACGGGGACTCCCTCTGGGGGCGGGGCTTGATGGAGAGCACCTCGTGCCCGGGGCTGCACCCATGGGGCCAGATTAGGCACAGCCTGAGGAAGCAACATGGGTTCCCCCTCCAAGGGGCTCAGGTGCAGTGTGAGATGAAAAGTAGGGATCTTGTTGGTCTGATACCTCGGTTGGGTCTTGTGAGTGAGGGTCAGATGACTTGTGAGATCGACAGGCAGATTACGCAGACTGGCGTACAGGGACCTGAGCCGACAGGCAAAGCTTTCGCTGTACCGGTCGATTTACATTCCTACCCTCATCTATGGTCTTTGGGTAGTGACTGAAAGCACACGATCAAAATTAGTTTCCTCCATAGGATAGCTGCTCGCTCCCTTAAAGATAAGGTGATAAGCACTGTCATTCGTGAGGAGCTCAGGGTAGTGTTTCTACATTGGGGAGGTGTTCAGGGCAGTAGGAGGCCTCTGGGAAGACCCAGGACATGTTGGGGAGACTCGGGAGGAGCTGGACGAAATGACCAGGGAGAGGGAAGTCTGGGCTTCTCTGCTTAGGCTGCTGCTCCCATGACTTGACCGTGGATAGGCGGAAGAAAATGAATGGATGGACGGTAGGAAGGAACTATAGATGACTGTGTCTATCATGCGCATAAAATTGAAGAAAGGCCCAGAACAGAACCCTGGGATACTCCTTTGGTTAGTCGTCTAAAACTCAGCCAGTCAACCAAAGTAGTTAAGTTGGCTACACTGATCCCTGCTGCTACATCTTCTTATTCCCTGGCAGACCAGGTGCTTATGAGGTGTGTTAAGAAGCAGAAAAGAGTTACGATGCCATGTACTGTATGTAGTTGGAATGGCAGGCTACGTTCACAGACAGCCCCGTTATAATGTGTTTATGAGTGATGTTATATTATACACTGATGATATACCACTGCCGCATGGTGGTCTAGTGGTTAGCAAGTTGGCCACATAGTCAGGAGATCAGGAAGATCTGGGTTTGAATCTCCATTGGGCATTTCTGTGTGGAGTTTGCATGTTCTCCCCATACGTGCGTGGGTTTTCTCCGGGTACTCCGGTTTCCACCCACATTCCAAAAAAAAAAAACATGCATGTTAGGTTAATTGGCGACTCTAAATTGTCCATAGATATATGTGCCCTGCGATTGGCTGGCGACCAGTCCAGGGTGTACCCCGCCTCTCACCTGAAGTCAGCTGGGATAGGCTCCAGCATACCGGTGACCCTAATGAGGATAAGCGGCATAGAAGATGAATGTTTACCACATTTTAGTCATAATATTATTAGTATGACGCCTTTTGTTACTTCTAGGCAGCTTTAGTTGATTAATCCCATAAAAGAAATTAAGGATAATCTCATCAACACTACAATATTCTGTGTGTCAAACTGAACTGCTAAGATTACTATGAAGATTTGGATTCTTTCCAGTTAAGTCCAGAGGGTGGATGCAGATCAATTAAGGAGAAGAAATCGAAAAAAAAAGTATTTTTAAATCCTTCCTATAATCTGTCAGATAAAAATATGGCAGGTCGACTCTCAATCTGGGTCGTCCAGCAGCAGCGGCGGCCGTAATCCGTCCTCACACACACACACACACACACACGGGCCTGATGCCAAGTTGTGTCGTCCATTAGAAAACCTCCCTCAGGTTGCCTTGACGACAGGACTCGCACGCTCCTGCGCCTTATCAGAGGGGTGAAAAAGGCGCCGTGACCCCTCGATGAGTTTGTTCAAGTACAAGAATGCAAGCTGACGTCAGGCCAAGGCCAGAGGAAAGGAGTCATCGTGTATGTTTTTTAATAAACGACATGCAAAGAGCCGGTTTGTGCTTGTTCAAAAACACCGAGGACAAGATGTTATCGCTTGGAATGCATTAAACACACACAAGCGCAGACTTGGACGGTGTGTATTGTGGTGTTGCGTGTCGGTTTTGGGGATTTTTTAACCTGTTACTCGTTGGCCATGCGTAGAGACAGATTGGGACTCTGCATTGAGAAACAAAGCTGCGAGCGTCATCCACCACGTTTATAGCATCTTTCCATGCCAATATCTTTACTTTTGCAGCATTTGGTCCTTTTGTCTACATGACAACAGCTTTTACGCCACCAAAAACTGATATTTTGCTAAATTTGTGACATATTTCGCCTGCACCATTATCGCCCGATGTAATTTTGTTTGTTTTTCTGCGTATTATTTTATTAACTTAGTCTCGAAGTGTGATATGTGGAGTTTACTATCCATCTACAAGTTACTGTGCCTTTTTCCCCCCAAAGTGACTTTCTTCAGGCTTCTGATTGGTTGAAAATGCCCGCCAGGAAGTTGTAGTGACACCTGCATAAAAATGGTCACCACTGCAAAGTTGTGAGCATCACCGAGTTTATACTAAAATCTTCACTCTCTGCATTTTGTCCTTTAAAAGTCATGTTGAGCTACTCCGCCGGTGCTATATATACTTTATGTGCATATACTGTATATGTTTCTTTAACTTAATGCTGTAGTTAAAAGTCTAATATTCAGGAACAAGTCAGGATTAGGGTGTTGTAGCTGCTTGTGGCGCCGCTTGTTGCTTTGCCATGCACTTTATAGCCCATTTTAATCATACATTTTATCAAATCAAATTAGTAATGCAAGCTAAAATGAAAATATTTTTAAAAAATGAAAAAGACATCAATCACATTCTTATTAGATTATATATTTTTTGTATTTTTAAAGTAGGTTTGAAAAAGTAGATTTAATATTACTATATTTATACATTTAATATTTAAAATGTAAAATATTTAAATTTGTAATACTTAAAAAATATTTGATTAAATATTTCCTGACTATCACACGCAAAAAAGCAAAAACATTTTTGATACACGAGGAAAATAACGTAGTTTTTGTGAATGAAATACCGCTTGTTCATATGAAAATGTATTTATGTATTAAATAGCTATATATTTGATCAAATTTCATATCATAAGTTTATATTTTTATTATATTAATTCTGTAATTACCTTTTGTGTCAGGAGAAAGGTAATGCGAGTGATGGGGCAGGATATGCTAAACCTTTGCTTCTTCCTGCTCCTTTTTGGGCACATTACTTGTGACTTTTGCTTCTAGTACCTCTATATTGTTTATCATATTATACAGTAAATTTAAATGATCTTGCTTGAGGCTATTTATAATGTGTTCAAGAATTGAAATGAACTATAAAGTTTGTGAGTTACAGCTAATTTGAAGAGGTCCTTTTAGGCAGTCAAATTGTGGAATATTTATTTTTTTGCGTAGCTCTGGTCTTAGCCATGTGAGACGCTAGCTTTAGTTGACTTGGTTTTAAAAAGAAGAGGAAAAAAAGGTCAGATTGGGTTAATGTTCCTCCAGACGCTGATGTGATCAACACGTCTGCGATTAAACCAAGTTAATAATTAACATCCTGTACTTGGTGTACTACGTGTGAATGAGGGGTAAAAGACAAAAAGCACACGTTAAAGAAAGTTAAAGCAGTTTCATTTGGAATATGAAGGCAGGCAGAAGACTGCAGTAATAAAAATATATATCATCAAACTGCCACGACACAATGAAAGGGCGTTCGTTAACCTGCAAGAATAAATAAAAAGAACGCAGGCCCGCTTCTGGGGGCCCGTTTTAGTCCTGAGCCTTCAACAAAAATCATTTTTGACGCACTGAGACACATTCATGAGGTCCTGCGTGGATTCTTTGTCCCACAACATGAAACATATAAAAGTTTGCATTTTAAAAAAAAAAAGAAAGAAAGAGAAAAGGTCACAAGCGAAAGCGGTGAGCATCGTGGGTGAAGGCAATGTAAGGGGTGTAACTGCTGTTGAGGTAAGCCCCGCCCCCCAGTCTGGAGTACACAGGGAAGGCGGGCTCCATATGCATCCTCTTGCTGAACTTGGCGCCTCTATCCACGTGGTGTGTGCTGCCCCCTGCTGGACACGTGGAGGGACTTGCGGTGGAAAAGTGCATGCAGAGGTGCTCCTCAGGGTCCCAGATGGGGCGCCTCTTCTGGGGCAGCAACGCTGAGTGATGCTGATGCTGATGCTGCTCGGCTAGGATGGGCATGCTGCACCGCGATGGGTCTCTAGAGGCGGGGCTGTCCCGTTTCAGGAGGGACTCTATGGAGAATGGACCGCTGAACTTGACCTCGCATCGGATCTGAACCGAGTCACAGGAGCTCGCCTCGGGGGAGGTGGGGAGGACACCCGCGTTCTCGGCGTCCTCCCCTCTGGAGGTCAATTCGGGGAAGAAGTCCAGCACGTCCTTGAAGTGACGGCGCACCATTTTACTGGTGAGCTGACTCAGGTCCAGTTTCCAGAAGTTTCTCTTGCTGCCCACAGAGTTGCGAAACAGCGGAATCTTGGCGGTGAGAGGGGGAGAAGACATTTGTGTGGGTCAAAAGGACAAACTTGGGGGTTCTCAACAGCCAGAGCAAAAGGTAGTACAAAATGCAACACCCAACATGCCCACTAGGTGGTGCCACTAATTGTATCCCTTCTGAAGATGTCTGGCCATCAGTGGTCTTATTGGCTCTTTTACACATTCTGTTATGTTACTGCAAAGGTGTCCAAAGTGCGGCCTGGATACATTTGTGTCCCACTGCTGTTTTTTTTTGTTGGTTTGTTTTTTTTCTGGCTCGCAGCACGTTCTAAAAATCATTTAACAAGAAAACAAAAAAAAACCCAGCAAAAATTGTAAAATCAGCAGTAATTTTACAAAAATAAAGTCTGAATATTAAGAAAAAAGTTGCAATCTAACAAAATAATTGTAATTTTATGAAAACATTTTAGTAGCATCAATAAATACGAAAAAAAAACACATTTTTTGAAAGTTGTATGAGAAACAAAACATTGAATAAAGTTGTAATTTTTTGAAAATTTTGGGTTCCTGAAAAAGTTGTTTAGGAAATAAAGTCAAAATATTAAGGGAATAAATAATTACGAGAAGAAAATTTACAAGAAGAAAGTTGAAACAGCAGAAAATGGAAAAAAAACGGCTGTCATTTTACATGACTAGTCAAAATATTCTAACGACAAATTGTTCTAATTTTTACGAGAATAATTTAATAATGATTACAAATATTTTAGTAGCATAAAATATATTTTAAAAGTTGTATTTTGAGAAACAAAATAAAGTGTTAATTTTAGGAAAATGAAATTGGGCAAAAGTATATTGGAATAAATCATAATATGAAAAGAACATTTACAAAGATTGCTTAAGAAGAAAGTTGAAATATTTAGAAATTTTAAAAAACCCCAGCAAAAATGGAAAAATCTGCAGTAATTTTACAAGAATGATGTCAAAATATTAACAAAAAAGTAATCAAATTTTACATAACCAACATTTTGAAATAACGTCATTTTAGTAGCATAAAAGTTAAAACAAGACCTTTTCCTTTAAAAAAAAAACAAAAAACCCCCCAAAAAAAACCCTCATGATATTATGAGAACCAAAACAAAAAATAAAGTTATAATTTGGGGAAAATTAGGTTCCTGAAAAGTTATGTTTTGAGAATAAAGTCAAAATAGTTTGGGAATAAAATAATTACAAGAAGAAAATGCAAAGACCGAAAAAAAAAGGTAAAAAAAAAAGTCATAAGAAACAAACAAAAACAAAAAAACTCAATTTTTGTAAAATTAGGTTGGGCAAAATTTATAATATGAGAATTAAAAAATGGGAATCATAACATTTAGGAAGATTATTTAAGAAGAAAGTTGAACAATATTTTTTGAGAATTTAAAAAAAAACAGCAAAAATGTGGGGGGGAAAAAGAGCAAAGTTCATACTTATAATTCACTTTTTCACCTACTACCGTGTATCACAAAACTGAGTTGCAGTTTTTTCCTTTCATTTTTCACCACGTGGCCCTTGGTGGAAAAAGTGTGGACACCCCTGTATTAATGTAAGAAGAAGTACATCCACTCACCTTGACAAAACATTTGCTGGTGGACAAACACACTCTGATGTTGTTCTTGATAGACTTCCTGTCTTCTCGGATCAGCGGTCCCAGCCTGTCCATCAACTACAAGACAAACATGAAGATGTAAGATACATTTTTTGTCTGGAAAATACATATTTTAAGAGATGAAGTGTATCTTTTACCTGTGCAAAGGTGAGCATTTTGTCCGGCGCATCCTGCAGGACGACGGCGATCCTGGCCAAGTAGGTGGTGCTCCTCCTGAACACGTCGCCAGCCGGAGGCAGCAGAGCTCTGACCTTGTCGTTGGTGGTCTGCATGCTGCTAGATGGAAGATCAGGAGTGATGCAGACCCCGAGGAGGTAGGCTGAGCTTTATAAGACCTGCTGGCACAAAAGCAGGGGGTTAATGGGCAGCCTTTGATACTCAAATGGGTCGTTTAGCAAAGGTGGAGCTCGTCAGCAGGTCCACGCCAACGCTTGGACCACTTCAGGACTTCAACTTTTACAACTAAAACCAGACGTTGTCCAAAATGCAAATGAATAAGATCCAGTACAAGAGTTGCATTTTTAAAAAATGCCATTTTAAGATTACGAGGTATTAATTTAACAATAACTTATGTTGCTAATGCAACCCAAATATTAGAAACAGCTCTCACTATGATGCAGCTCAACACAAACACTGGCATCATAAAAATTGACAAATAAATACATCTGACAGTGTTCATACATCAAAAGTGAACATTACTGTCTTTTAAAATGGCATTTTTTAAACAGAACCCTTATATTGGAACACTTGTATTGGCTCTATTGTGTTGTATTATCTGTTTGATAAGACCCTTGGAAAGGCTCTCATTAGAATGTGCACACCAGCAACACTACGTCTACATTTTAACACACACTCACCAGTGAAAGACGACTTATCCACAAATATAAGATCAGGTTTGTGAGTCGATTCATGCATGGAACACACTCAGCTGATTGCTAAACAACCTCCAGGTGTGTGCGTTTCAATCGACCTGTCACAGCCTGAAGCGTCCATGTTGTAGTTTTATGGTATGGGCCAACTACACGTTGGCAAGAAGAGCTCACATTCCAACCAGCCATCTCAGCGCATCACAAGTATTTGCACGTCAAAGCTGATGCTCGTCCGCATTTACATCGCCGATCCACATTCATGTGCAGCCCGGCTTTGTGCACCGTGCAAGAAAACACAGGAAAAGCACAACACAAAGTTCAGTTGTCAAGCAAAACAAAGTCATTTCATTCGCAGCTTAAGATGAATGTGAGAGACTGCAGGCTTTACTTTGATTAACCAATGCTGAATATAATTATTATTGGGTTATTTATGCTGTATTTGATGTACTGATAATATATTATCATTCAGAATATTACACATACATGCAGATTTGGGTTTGTAGGAACAAGGTATTGTTATTTGTGTTTCAAAATAATCATTTTATATGTAATAAAAATGTGGTATTAGGTGTTACAAAAAACATATAGCTTAGTTTTGCACAATAAAATATGTTGTTTTGAAATATTCCAGCAAACTAAAAAAATAGCCATGATATATTGTTTCATTTTTGTTGAAATGATTTTATTTGAGATGTAATTATAATGTGGGGTGTAACGATTCATTCATGACGATTCGATTCATATCACGAGACATTCAAAGACGATATTGGTTCATTTAGAACGATACATTCCAAATCGATTCAGTAATTTTAAAGCTATTCAGTAACTTTTGAGCCAAAAATTCTGTGAAATAAATACCTGGATACAGGACAGTGCAGGTGAGGTTTCCTAGATTGCCGTTGTTTTTCGTAAGGGAATCAGGTATAAATGAATTATGGATATAAAGAAAAAAGTAAACAACAATTAAAGGCAAATGCATTCATGTTTTATTTGAATGAAGTGCAACCAACCTCTTCTCAGGTTAAATGAGCAGTGGCTGCACCTGCTACTTCTCTCATTTTAACAAACAAACAGCATTGTGCCGATATTTAACAAAAGATCAAGTGTAACTAACTACTCTTCAATGTTTCTACAGTTTTTTTTTTCAAAATTATCAACCGATCAACACGATCTGTTTCCACACACTTCATTATTTATCGCTCGCCAGCTTGTCCTCTGCCATCTGCCATGCTACCTTTTGTTGTCTGCTGGCACGTGGCGATGACGTCAGACAGGCAGACTGAATCGAGTAACGTTTAACGTCTTAGTCATTAAAAGTGCTAAAAAAACCCCCCACACATCCATACAAAGCCTGCCGTGCTCAAATCCAATGATTTATTTCCCAGTATCGATGCGATCGATTGATTACCTTTTAAACGATGTAAGAACGATATACGTCATCCGGAATGGCAACTTCCCGAACACAGATCGATGTAGTTAGATCAAAGGAAAATAAATCGATACATCGATGTAGCAGATGAATCGTTACACCCCGAAATTATAATATAGTATTAAACATTTGCATATTAAGATAAGAATGTAAAGAGACCGGATTTACTTTGACCAATACTGACAAATAATTCATTAATGTAATTCATGATTTTTTAAGTAATTCCTTATTTTAATTAAAACAAAACAAAAATTATTATATTTGTTTATGCTAGATTTTATGTACTGATAATATATTATACAGAATATGAAATGTAAATACAAAATTGTCAATTGTAGGAACTAGATGTTATTGCAGCATTTGTATTTTTAAATACTATATTGTATAAATATATATTATATAGATTGTACAGAAATATGTTTAAAATTAATATACAAATAATATAGCCTAGTTTTGCAGTATAAAATGTGTTTTAAGGTTTTTTTTATATTTCAGCAAGCTAAAAAATAGCAATTATGGATCTTATTTTCCATTTATTGTATTTTTTAAACATTATTTTTATTTGAAAATATAATAATATGTTATTCATTTTTAAATATATAATGGTAATTCAGTATTAGGTTTTACAGAAATATTATTATTATACAACGTTTTTTTTTCCATGTATTTATTTTTATGAGGTACGATGAGGTAATTATAACAACATAAATTATTAATTCTATTTTAAAATAACATTTTTATGTGTAATAATAACTTGGTATTAGGTTTTATTTTTTTATTAAGATAAAAACAATATTATAAAATACAGCCTTAGTTTTGCGGTATAAAATGTTTTTTTTATATTTAAACTAAAAAAATAACCATTGGCTCAGAGGGAGGGGAATAAATATATATTTATCTATCCATTGTAATTGTACCATGTACCATGTAATTATAATATGGTATGATATATGTGGAAAAAGGACACTAGTTGCTCTTAATGGGTTTTTATGGTGTTAGTAAAATAAAGCAAAACACCAATATCATTGCTATTCCATTACTATGGATATGAGAATGAAGGATAAAAATATTGATTATTTTGATGTAGCTAATTTGTGCTTATTGTAACTATTTAGGGACAGTTTTATTAAGAAGTGTGTGTTAGATGCACTCTGTATTGCATTTATACATATATACTGTACAGTATATTTAAGTACAAGATGATGATGTCTGTGTCCTGCATGCAGTTGAATGTGTGTGTTAGTATAATGCTCTTTCTAGTTGGCTGAACACGGCCTGGCTGGCAGCTCAGACGAGGTGCAAATGGCTGGAAAGCAACTGGAGGCTTTTCTTTCTTTACAGTCTCTTCTTTCGCTTTCTTTCACTCCTTTCAAAGACGGTGGCTGTCATTAAGCACTTGGGAGTCGTCACATTCCAGTGGTTGTCACCTCATCTACTGGGGCCTTTGTTTGCACTAATGGGTTTCTTCTCTCTGCAAAAGGGTGACCAGCTGAGATAAAATAAAAAAAAAAAAAACACTCCAAACACAGAAATTATCTAAAAGGAAAATGTTGTAAATTGAAAATGCTGCCGTCACATAACACTGCAGAAATGCAAAAGACAAATGTTGCAAAGGCCAAAGCAAAACAGAAATATGACATCTGTGATATCTACAGTGTGTGATTCCAGCATTTTCCCGTTGCATTTGTTTACAAGTGTTCGTGTGCTTTTGGTTTTGGATCATATGTGTGTTTGGAAAACATAGAGAATGATGCACGTTTGCCCCTATTGACCAGTTAGAACATGGCAAAGTCAAATAACATTCTCAGGGCATTCAATCGATCACAGCTGGACTCAGGCAAAAATTTTACATTTTGCACATTTTTGGAGAGGATAGCGTTTATTTCAGTAACTTGGACTTATATTTTGATGTGCTTCTATTTGACAACCACAACTATTTTAGTACTTTTGTATTGACAAATGCCATTCTTGATTAGAGCCACCGCAACGCAAATTCCAAAGAGCAAAGGTTAAGACACAAAAGTTGACAATATTACTGAAATAGTGATCTTTCCCCCCCTCTGCTGTTTGTAAGCGGAATTGTACAATATGGAGGCGTCCAACAACAGGTGGGTGTGGTGAACATCGACGCGAAAGAGTTTTGTTCAAGTTGAAAGGCCCAAGTGAGTGTTTTTAATAAAAGTGACGTATTGCCGTGGAATTCTTAGCAAATTCGATGTTTTAATAGATCATAAACACCTGATTTATGTCTTTGTGAAGCAAGTGTACCTACTCACCTTTACGCATGCGCACAGGAGCGTTTCGTCATCAGTCCGCGCCCGCAGACGAACCAACGTAAACAAAGATGGCGGAGATTTGTGGGCCGTGTTGCAGCGGCACCAAGGTATATACGTATAATCAGGTATATATAAAACTAGTTAGTTAGTTTCTAACCTCATAATGTTATTAAATTTTAATTAGTAATACAGGTTATATGTATTAAGACGTTCATATAAGTGCTGTATTATTATTTACAATATGTAACAAAAACCTACACTACAGATGTGCGTCAAAAAATTATACCGTTTGTGTTTAAATATGTAGGCCAAAAGTGTTAGAGGTGTTTTGACGTCTTTTGACCAATAGAGGTCAGGCTTGTACAAATCAAACATCACAAGACTTCATCATAATAATTCCGTTATAATTCCCATTTGTCATTTCCCTGAGTGGCAGCTGAGGTCTTCATCCACGCTTTGGGAAACCCCTCCGCCCCCTTTGGCCCATTGAAAGTGACATAAATAACAGGGGTTAATTAGATATGAATTGATCGTGTGTAGGTTACAGGCACCTCCATCCATCACTCTAAAAGCTCTTTAACAATAGATTACCAACACAGTCATTCCCATGTGGGGGCAGAAGAGTAAAAGGGGCCAGCAGGTTACTTCATTACTGTTTGGTCTGCGTGGGGTGGCTCCATAAATCAGCACAATAGTATATATTACTGTTTCAACGCAGAGGAGGTTATGAATCATCAGCAGTGTGAGTAGTGCCGACTATTTGTTTACTGCGAGGCCGCAGTGCTTACTGTAATGCTAACATAATTCAAAGGGATTAAACTAGTGACCCAGGGCCTGCTTGCAGCACATAACACCGGCGTTCGATCGACTCTAGGCTGAAGACGTCCACAGTGTCCCACCTGCCTGTCACCCTCTTTGATTAATGACCCCGCTGCACCGCGTCCTGCTACATTAGAGCTCCGGCTATCTCTTAGAGTCCTCTTCGTTGGCCTTTGTTGCCGCTTGCCGCTCGGCCAGAAGCAGATAAAGATTTACTGCCATCAGTGGGCAGATTTCCGAGCGGGAGTTGGCGTGGTGGTGGTGTTGGGTCGGGGTTGCGGCGAGGGTAAAAAGAACACCACACATTTTGGGAGGGAATCTCATTCCGAGGGCCGCAGAGATATGATCAGCTTATTTGGGAGGTGGATAACACGGTAGCCCTTCTCCCTGAAAGAAGGAAATTGTAAATATTGATCCCTGAAATGAAGTGTCAGTCTTCACTGTGAGATCATTCCTATCATTTTGTCCGGAGGGGAGGGGTCAGTGGATTCAAACATAGCACTGCAATGAGAGTTTGGCTCATTTAAGTGACTGCCACTCGATTCCGGGAGATAACAGCTGAGATCTGTCGCAAGCACAGGGAAATGAAATCAACTGTCGTTTGCGGCCAGATTAAAGAACATCATTACCTCGACGTCAAGTGAATCAAAGGCTATTGATTTGAAATTACTGCCCAAGGCTGCTCATAGGTCGGATTGCTCCTTGTCAACTCATCTCTCAGGCTTTATTGTGCTGCTTTGGAGCAAGGATCATCGCAATGACTACTTTTTCTGTCAATATTCCACCATTTGATTTATGCTTCATTTAACCCTTGAGACCCCTAATTACATGCAGTGTGGGATATTTTTAGGTTATTTTACAGCCTTGAATTGAGTTGATTGTTTTTTTTTTGTTGTTTTTTTTTTTTTACAAATAGCAGAGATCCTTTCCTTTTTGTGTCTTGGCAAGCAAGCCGTCACTAGGTGGCATGGTTTCCCTGTATGTACCCCGTTCTGTCTCTTGTGTGTGATCCCTCCCCAGGGCAGGAAGGTCACAAGAGTTCCTCCCCTCCGATTAGATCCGACTCGCCTCCTTAAGCTCAAGCAAAACGAATGACGCTCATTTCAGAGCAGCGCTTCAGCAGTTTGTCGACAGTCTCTGTCGTTTGTCAGCGGGATTCGTATCGTCGGATTGTTCCGTTGTATCAGTGCGTACATACCCACGTAGGTTGGGCCAATGCACTAATCACCCCAATCACCATTTCCATTACACTTAATTGATTGACTGTGGAGTGGCTCCCTGCCTCAATTTGACAAATGAGAGCGAGAGGCCTGCGCCACTCTGCCGCTATCAAAAGTGTGAAACGCAAGGACAGCGCCTGCAGCACTTAGTGTCCTTTAATTGCCATTTACATCGAGGGCTGATCATTATTTATTTTTTTTTAAACATCCCCCCCAATACTCGCTGAAGTTCTTGCTTCATTCGAGGCATTAACCTTGTAAAGCGGTCATTGCACTCGGACCTCCCTAATCAAATACCCCAAAGGCCGTTCATTTTTGACAAAATATTTTGGAATATTCTTCTAAACTTTGAAAAAATTTACAGCGTTAACAGTGATTAGCTTCTTTATACACTTGCATGGCAACTGAGTGTAAAAATGAAATGTGCATTGTTGTCACTCCGTCGTCTTATTTACGCAACTTACGCAAGACTAACCCGTGTTATTATTATGATGACTATTTATGTTATTATTATTGTGCCTCTTCTTCTTTTCAAACTGCAATAAAAGCCTGTTGTTTCGGCTATCAAGTCTTTTGCTTGTCTCACCGAACAATTACTGACACCTAGTGACCAATGTAGAATACTACATTCAAGTTGAATGTTGGTCATAATGGCTTTTACTGTATTTGTATTTTACTTCATTTAGCCATTTTTGTGCTTAAAAATGCTTAATTTGGGCAAAAATGTGTACAGTTTGATGAAATATGCATATTTTTTGACTAGTGATCAGTGATAATTTATTAATTAATACATTTTTGAAAAACCTCCATAGAGTGAGGGAGTGATATTCAAAGTGCGATGTTGCGAGGGATGACTGTAAATAAATAAATAAATAAATAAATATATATATATATATATATTTAAATTAATTATTTATTTAAAAAATATTTAATATCAAATATATTGTAAAAATTATATTTAATATATATTTTGAATATTTACGGTGGTTAACTTGTTTTTATATTGGCAGGACAGTTTAGTCCTGCATATTATGATGTCTTTTTAGGAATGGGGTGGGATTAAATAAGATCTGCTTCTTCCTGCTCCTTGTAAGACATGTCCCAAATCAACCAGTGCTAAAGATACGATGTGTAAACACACAAAGTATGTAATAATAGTCACAAACGGTGTAGCGTTTTCTGCTGTTTGTTCATTTTGGCCTGTTGGCTCACAGCTCAACCCTGAGGATGAGCACACACTCGCCCGGCTTTATTTTATCGGCTTTTCCACGCGTGGCAGAGTAATAACGACAAATCGCGCCGTTTGCTAACGATTAGCCGAGATTGTCTCAGCTCACTTGTAAAAAGCCACATTTAAAGAGCCATATTTATTCGTCCATTTACACGTTTTGGGCAAAGAGGGCTAGCAATTAGGCCAGCGTGTGTGCAGATGTGTGTGTGTGTGTGTTGGTGATGCACGTCGGCCTCAGGCCGTACTCAGCAAGCTGTGACAAAGGTCCATTACCTTGTCTGATGGCGACCGGTGATCTATTAGCATCATCTAAAAGCTGCATTAGGATGAAGTGGAGACGCTCCTAAACGGGGGTTGGGGGGGCTTTTAGCGGCGTTCATGGCCTTTACATGAGACCTTTGCACCTTTTGTAGGTTAATGCATGTTCAAGCACCCGTCAGACCACACTCCATACACAATGAGGCGTGCACGCCCGCCCTTCAAGGCCAAACACCAGCCAGTTCACGTCACAAGAGCAGCGGTTCCACAAATAAACGAATGAGGCACCGTGACGACGGAACATTACTACATGACAGGAACCCTGTTGATTTTAGAAGAGCAATAGGTACGGTATGTTTTGCATAATTGGCCATGACGCATGTGTGTGTCATTCTTACGGATGCTACAAAAAGTGAGAAAAAAACCCCACAAAAAGCAAAACAAATATGTTTATATATACAAACAAACTTTTTTCTGTTGCTTCTTTTTGCGTTTTTCTATGTCAAACAAGCCGCCTGTGACTGCTTTTACATGGGGGAGGAGCGCAGCACCAGCCGCTGCTCGTTGAGAAGAGCGATATGTGCTTTCAAGTTAGTCACCAAAAGTGTCCGATAAGACCAGAAAATGTCGCTAGATTTGTCGAAAGTCGCTTTTTTGAAAAAGAAAGCTCTGAAAACTTGCTAAATATAGCGGCAGTCACTAAGTTGATCCCTCTTGCTACATCTTCTTATTCTCTGATAGACCAGGTGCGTACTTAGGGGTGTTAACAAGCAGAGTTACACAGACAGTCCCCAGCTGCCTCTTATTAGCTGTTTTTATGGCTGATGATGGGCAAAGTTCCAAACAAAGTGCAGTTTTCCTTTAAGATTTGATGCTTTTTTTAGTTTTGCGTAATGGCCAATTAGACAATGAAGCGGCTCAGGTCAAAGTCTGCCTAGCGACAAGTGACCAACAAGTTACCAATTTTTATATCTGTTGCGTATTTCTTTTTTTTTTTCCTCACGCAAAGTTTGAGTGGACAAATCTGGATGTTCCACATGGTAAAACAGTGTTTTCTTTGAAAGATAAGGATAACTGATGAGGTTTAAATTGCTGGCGTAAGTGCTACCGCTACCGCTCGTTCATGGCGAGGCTAAAAAAGAGTAAAACCGCTATTCACCTACATCAAAGGTTGCGTGGTGTCATTTATGGCGCTGGATGTAAATGAGACGGATATGCACGAGCGACATAAAAGAAATGTTATTAAGAGGGGACGAGAGAGAGGGGAGAATCAATGGAGGGAACTTGAAACACGCTGGAATACATTTATGACGGTGTAATCATGAGGGCGCCCTCATATCTAATTATTTCTGCATCATTTCTCCGCCGCTCTCATGGACAAATCTAACGGCGGCAATGCGAGATGAGCATGGTCGGTGTTTGATATGCAGAGAGGGCCTTGTTGTATTTGAAGTGAACCTTGTCACTTAACAGCAACATGCAAATGGCTGCGTGGCGTAAATTGGATTAAAACCAAAGATGGCGCCCAAACGGCTCCAAAAAACCCCGCTAAACAAATAAAACACGACAGTGGATGTCTGTTAGCGTGACGCCGTGGCCGAGCGCCTCCAAGAAAACCTACCCCTGCAGAGGACGGGCCTGGCGCGGCGGCCTGATTGATATACTACACGGGAAGCATATGGACGCCGTGTTAATCGAATGAGGCCGACATCTGCGAGATGATTTACGTTCTGGATGTGATTTGCAAACTGCCGCTCGCGCCAGTGACATCATCACCACTCCGGCACATTTCCTAATTGAGAGGCAGACGTGGCGAGCGGAGCGCTGCATGCTAGAAAATATAGATACTGTAGATCAGGGGTGTCCAAACTTTTTCCAGCCAGGGTCACGTACTGACTATGGGATTTTGTAAAGCAACACATGTAGATAGGCTAAGAAGTTAAGGCTGGGCGAAATGGACCAAAACTCATATCCCGATATATTTAGGTCGAATAACGATAAACGACATATATCCCGATGTTTTTTCCACAAAGTGAGTTTAGACAGAAGTCTTTCACAGCACTAAGGGTACGATTAGCCAATTGTCTCCATTTTCCACAGGAAACGATGATGCACCAACATTTACATCAACTTGGTTTGTAGTTTTCTTAACTTTACCTTTCGGTGACATCACGATGCTGTTGGTCAGTTAAATGTAGCTTAAATGTAACCATGCCTCGGCTCTGTGTTTGCCACAGATGGTGCTTGGTGAGTGGTGTAGCTTTCCGGAGCACTGTGCTCGCCGCTGCGGGTCGTAGCTTCTCTGAAGCCCGGAACTAGTCAGCCGCAGCCACTCCTGGTGCCACGTGTGGCTGCTCCGAAGCCTGGTGTTAGCCGCTGCTTGGCCAGGTGTGAGGCGCAGGCGCTCCGAGGTCGAGGGGTAGCTGTTCCGGGGCTCGGTCTTAGCCTCTGCTTCCAAAGTGCTAGCAGGAGATGACGCCTGTATCGGTGTAGCTTTACTGGAGTTACAGCGCAAATCCAGTCTAAATCGATATGAACGATATGTTTGTTTTTCATATCATGCTTAAAAGAAATACCAATATTTTAAAAATATCGCTGTATTGCCCAGCTCTATCAGAAGTTATATATATTTCAAGAAAAACTGCTTCTCAGCTTTGTGATATACCGTAGGTGAAAAAGCCTATTTTTAATAGCAACTTCACTTTTGCTCTTTTTTCCCATTTTTGCTTTTTTTCAACTTTTTTCTTAATCATCTTTGTAAATTTTCTAGTAATTAGGACTTTATTCTCATAATATTTTGACTTTATTCTCATAACATTATAACTTAATTTTCCAAAATGACAACTTTATTCTTGGTTTTCTTAGTTTTTCATGTGATTACGACATTTACGTTTCTTTAATATTTCAACTTTATGCTCCTAAAATTATGTGGTTTTTTTTATAATATCACTTTTTTGTTAGATTACAACTTGTTTTCTCTTACTCTTTAGACTTTATCCTTATAAAATTGTTTTGTTTTAGTTTTCTTGTGAAATTATATTTTTAGAATGTGCCGGGGGCCAATAAAAATGTGGACACCCCTGCTGTTGTTGCTTGCCTTACTGAAGGAAATGGAAACAGACTCCAAACAATTTTTGGTTTTCACTTGGTGTCGTGATAACAATCTCTATCTCAATACAGATAAGACTAAAGAGATGATCATCGACCCAAGAACAAGGGAAAAGGAGCCGCATAGACCCCTGTTTATTGATGAGACTGAGGTGGAGAGGGTGAAAACATTCAAGTTCCTTGGCACACACATCAGCGAGGACCTCACCTGGTCTCACAACACCCAACAAGTTATCAAGAAGTCCCAAAGGAGACTGTACTTCCTGAGAAGACTGAGGAAATTTGGCATGTCCACCACAATCCTGAGTTGCTTCTACAGATGCACTATGGAAAGTGTCCTTACCGCCTCCATCACTGTTTGGTACGGTAACTGTACAACACGTGACAGGAAGGCACTCCAGCGGGTGATCAAGACCTCACAGAACATTGTTGGGGCAGCCCTCCCCTCACTGCAAGACATTTATACATCTAGAGTCCTACGCAGAACACACAACCTCATCAAGGACAGCACACATCCACAACACTCATTATTCACACTCCTACCGTCAGGCAGACGCTACAGGAGTTTGAAGTCCAGGACCACAAGGCTGGCAAACAGCTTTTACCCACAGGCCATCAGGCTTCTCAACGAAGCACTCACACACGCAACACACGCACACACTCATAGCACTGAACATATTATTGTTGCTCTTAATTTATTGGTGTTAATGTTTCTTATGTTCTTATTTTCTCATTTTGTTGTGTTTTCTTTCTTTTTTTGGGAGAATGAACGGAATAAGAATTTCATTGCGTAGTACAAGTATAACTGCCTGTTTTACTATGCATATGACAATAACTCTTGAATCTTGAATATCACATAAAATGGTGGGGCAAATGTACCGTACTCTCTTTTACTCGCTGATGTGTAATTGGTGATTTGGGAAGGATGGGGAGAGTCGGCAGGAATAGTCAAAATCAAGGACATCGCTGCAAAAATGGCTTAATTGCACTTTTACTGCAGCTTTATCAGGTCTTATTGGACACGTTAGGAGACATAACGAGCAACATGTACTGCTGTGGGCTCCTCCCCTCGAAAAGCACTCACAGGCGGCTCTGTCTTGCTTGTGACATTAAAGAAACACAAAAAGTAGCGACTGAAGAAAGTTCATTTGTATTTCTAAACATATTTGTTTTGCTTTTCATGCTTTTTGCTAATTTTTTGTCTCTCACAGGGTCCATAAAAATGACCAGTTATGCAAGCTACCACCACACAATTGCAGTCCCGTGGGAAGCGGTCTCAAATGATGAATGGGCCTTGAATTTTGTGATTAGGTGTCTAATGTAGAGATCTTTCATAATTGTTATCAAAATCACACACCTATACTGCCTACAAAGCCATAATCCTTAAATGTAGCCCTTTTCTCTTTTCTGACGTTCTTTTGAGAGTAACTTCGGCTTCAATGAGCGTGTCAGTGACCTGCAGTGAGAAATCCTTTGCATCCGTAAAAGCGCTGATGTATGAATGAAGCCTTCAAAATTACCAACTAATTTTCCTTGAATATCGTCCGAAGTAAACACAATTTGAGAATAAAAAGATGTTGTTTTGTCTAAGAGGCTCTTCTTTGTCCAAATAGGAGATCAGACACTCGACAGAAGCAGCAGCGCCCCCCACTGACGGCTCAGAGTTCCCCCCACTGTCAAATCCTATTTGTCCGGACTGGCCGAGAACAGCTGCGTCTTTCCGTGGGACGCCCTGACAGAGGGTGAGGTCAACTATGAGCAAAGTGTGCATACGACGGGGATCTGGGAGGACGGATTTGATGTTGCTCAAAGTCGCGCTGGTGCTTTTTGATGGTGCCCCCTCCAGGCCCAATGGAGTTAATTAAAAACAGGGGCGGCTCTGGAGGTCAAGCCTTGCGTGGATGATCTGATTCACGAGGATTTCGGAGGCTAATCGTTGACTTTGGCTGGAACGCTAAAAACACTGTGGAGCTGAAGCTATTTATGTGTAACTGACACGGCTCTCGTGCACCCGCGGGCGTCGTTCAGATGAATTGCTCAGTCATGCCGAATGTTTGCGTGGCCACTTGCTGCTACGCGGAATTTGTCGTGCACAATCACGTGTGATATCTCGCACAACTGAATTAATTGACAGATGACAAAAAAGTAATTGAATTAGTCATGGAATTACTCCTTTATAAATGTAATAGGTTACCAGGGAAAGTCCATCCATCCATTTTCTATGCTGCTTGTTCTCACTAGGGTCGTGGGGGTATGCTGGAGCCTATCCCAGCTAACTTTTTGGGTGAGAGGCAGGTACACCCTGGACTGGTGGCCAGCCAATGGCAGGGCACATATAGACAAACAACCATTCACACTCACATTCATAGCTATGGACAATTTAGAGTCTCCAGTTAACCTAACGTGTGTTTTGGAATGTGGGAGGAAACTGCACCTGGCGAAAACCCACGCACGAAACATGGAGAACATGCAAACTCCAGGAAAAGTCATTATTGCTAATTATTATTAAATATTTTTTATTAATTTTGTAACTGTGTATTATTAATGATTGCTTTAATGATTAATGATGTATTTATTCTTCTCAATAAGTAATTTTGAGGTAATATTGGGATAATTATTGGCCCAATATTGGTATAAAAATGTGATATCGGCTAACATCAGTATTTTTCCCTCCAAGGAAAGCCGATACAGAGGTTTTAGCACCAACGTCGCATAATTTCAACAATACTTTGTAGCTCACAAGATTGTGAGGAAAAAGTAACTATTTATTTAGCAAGCAGAGTAACAGCAGAGCTCACAATGAACTTACCGGCTCCATAGAAATCGCGGGGGGGTTACCATTCCACATATCATTCTTACTCGCAGTGTCTTTAAAGAAAGACCTTAAAAAAAGCTCTAAACATGTAACTTAGCAGCCATTTACAACAACAGTGCAGCAAAGCACGCTGGGAAAATGCTAGGAAGTGCTGCTGTCAAAACCATATACGTAGAGGCCACATCGAGCGCTGAGTTACGTCAACGTCGCCGCCATATTGGATGTGGCAAGGCTGCGCTGTGAGTGAATACAAATAAATGTATACTTACTTTCATAAAGCGCCTTTCTACAAAGAAAATGAAGAAATGAATGAAGAAAATGAATGTATTTGATCTTCTCCAATGGCTAAGATACCCCTTTAACTAAAAATAAATTAAATCTTTCCAAAAATAACATAAATCAAGGCACAAGAAACACAAACGTATTCTTATATAAATATGTAATACATAAATGATGTACTCAGAGACAGCTTTACAACTATTTTACTCAATGTTACACACATCGGTTATCGGCAAATAAGCCAATATCGGGCATCCCTAGTAATTATTAATTATTATTTATTTTATTATAATATCATTGGGATTTAGCCTCAGAGTGGCGTGTGCTGTTGAGAGATATTTGCAATTCTCTACCAAAACGCTAGGGGGCAGTGTGTTCCTGAGCGCTAGCAACCACAACTCTCATTGACTAGCTATTAGCTTCCTGCGCAATAGTAGTGAACAGTTGGGCCTAAAGTGACATCCAGATGGTTGATATCGATGTCAGTGCATAATAAGCACAATAATATTTTGCCATGTGTAATAATCATTTTTAAAGCCATTATGCCCAACACTGGTTCGGTGTCCTAATTATTTTTCCTACTTCTATCACATTTCCCACTTGTTGCTAGGCAGAATTTGTCCTGTGTAACCTGGGGCTTCTTCCAACTTGAGAGCAACATGAAAGCAATGTTTTCAGGCTCCAGAACGTCTCAGTCATGTAAACGAATGCTACAAACACCACCATTTTGTGTCTGTGTTTGCGCTCGTATAAATGTGCCCTGGGTCATATTTTTTTTCCACGACAGCATCTTCTGTTGGGCCTGGTGCGCCACTACACTTGCCCCGAATAAGCACTTTCAATACTAGTAGCAATGCCAAGCAAGTCATAAGTGAAAGTGGTGATGTGTTAATATCATCAGTGGTGGGTTCCGCGTGGCGGCATATCGCTTCCCCCTGGAGTGCGCTTGGCAGCCGGTCGGTGCACAAGCGGCGCTTTTGGCCGCCCTTCCGTGTTGTCCGCTGTTGTTTCCCGGAGGCCTCAATGGGACGGCTAGTTTGTGAAATGACAGGACATGCCAACAAATTGCATCACTTCTGGCTCGGCGGCCGAGGACAATGGCCAGCCATATGCCAGTCGGGGGAGGGGGCGGGCGGGGGTGCTCGTGGATGAAAGAATGGGTCTCATTTTCAAGCCACCCCACCTCTCCAGCTCCGACCCCATGGTTACAGCATGCAAAGACCTGTCTGGGGATGCCATCTTGGCCCGTGGCTTGACACAGACATACGAGCTGACACGTCGGCCATTAGCGCAAACAAAACGTCCACATATTCATTTCAATTGGCTCGGCGGGGAGGGGGAACGGCCCGCACTGGACCGACTCAGCAGGACCGCACATCCTTTACACACATGCATAGTGCCTATTTGGACAGGTAGCGCCAGATGTATTTGTCCGGTCCAAATATATTTGTGGTGGACCGCCCACATGTGAATGCACGTTGAATAACGTTGTATCTTTGGAGTGGTGTCACAGGCTATTATTTTACGAATGTGTGTAACTTTTCAACTTTTCCTCGTTAGCACTTGGCTTTAGGGACGTGAGGATTATCTTCTCACTGACGGATGCTGTACGGCGCCCACTAAATACGACCCGGTCATGCCTCCCGCCTAGACTGCAGGAAACAGGAACATACACAGAAAAGTCGTCTTATTACGTGGGAACCGCTCATAATTATGCATGCAGATTTATTCCGTCAATCTTACATCATCTTTTTCTCTCTCCCTTTTGTTTTTTTTTATACAGATTACTATAGGGTGGGAGGGAGTCAGTGGTGGGGGGAGGGGGGCATGTGGATGATTAGCTTCTTTTTGTCCTCAGTTTTTTTTTTTCTCGCTCCGCTTTTATTTTCCCTGAGAAGATTAAATATTTCTGCTTGAGAAAGTCTTTTTAGGGCGCCACTGACTGCTGTCCTGCACCGCCAACCCTCCCCTACCCCCGTTACCCCTGCCCCTCTTGAGCACACGGGCCCCCCCCACCCCCAGAAAAAACACAGTTTGTCTTTCCAAAATGTGGTGAAAAAATGTAATCTTCTTACAAAGAATAGAAAAAAGGAGGCAATAGAGGAATTTTCTGTTTTTTGCAAGTGCTCTCTTTATTGAATTTGGGGAGGGGGGGGTAGACGGAGGGACACTACCCCCACTTCTCCCTCCCAACAAAGTATCCACACACAACAGGGCTCCAATCTGTCAAATAATTAGCCAGTGTGGGAGGACAAAGGTTTTATTTCATACATCATCACTGTATTGTGACGGCTCATGGGAACTTCAGCTGGCAGACAAGCCTTGGGGGGGGGTCGGGGAGGAGAGGTCCGGAAAAAAAATTGCCAGTGAAAAGGATAGACTGCAAGAGGAATTCCTAAGCACCAGAAAAGTTAATAGTTATGAAGTGAAGCATCCAAATACAAGAACGTCTCTTTTTGACCTTTGACGAGACATCTTATTGTTGTGTTGTGGGTTAATATGCCGCAAATTCTCTTATTTTTTGTATGTTTGAGGACATTCTTCAACTTTGACACTTTGCATCCTTTATACACCGCGTCCACAATTATTAGGCAATTTGCATTATTGATTATTAGTTTTATTATTTAACAATTAAAGTGCTCTTAGTCAATCCAAAATGTTAATGAACCTTAAACTTGAATATTTAAGGAAGTGAACGTGAGGTTTTGGCTTTTGTTGAGAATATCTCTGTGTGCACAATTATTAGGCAATTATTAGTGTGCAGAATTATTAGGCAACTCAAAGAAAAACTAAAATATTCCCATCTCACTACTTTATTTTAAGTTTTTAAGTTAGAATGATAAGCAAACAACACAAACATTACAAATAAATATTTCTGACATTTCCAAAAATAAATCAGTGGCCAACATAGCCACACTTGTTTTCAATAACACGGAAAAGCCTCCCTCCATGGAGTCTGTCAGTTTCTTGATTATTTGACCATCAACTTTTTGTGCAGCTGCAACCAAAGCCTCCCAAACGCTGGCCAGAGACGTGTACCTTTTTTCTTCACTGTAAATCTTACGTTTAAGAGCCCACAAGTACTCAGTAGGGTTTAGGTCAGGTGAGCAAGGAGGTCATTATGTCATTATTAAGACCTTTACTAGCTAGTACTTGCATGCATGAGATGGAGCATTGTCCTGCATAAAAATCATGGTCTTTTTGAAAGATGCACACTTTTTCCTGTACCACCGTGTGAGAAAAGTGGCGGTAGGTTTGGGAGTTGAGCTTGAGTCCATCTTCAGCCTGAAAACGCCCAACAAGCTTATCTTTTGATAATTCCAGCCCTTACCAGTACCCCACCTCCACCTTGCTGGCGTCTGAGTTGGAGTGGCGCTCTCTGCCCAATGCTGATGCAGCCACGGGCCCAGCCCTCTGGTCCATCACTCTCATCTCATCAATCCATCAAACTTTTGAAATAGCTGTCTTCAGATATTTTTTGGCCAAGTCATAGCCTTTGTTCAGTGGTGGTTGGGTTTCAGCCTTTCTTAGTTTGGCCATGTCTCTGAACACCATGTACCGTACTTCTGGACACTCCAAGCACTGGAGATTACAGTTCTGACAAAGGCAGCACTGGAGGATAATGGCTTCCTGGGAGCATCACGTTTGAGTTTTCTCAAATATTTGGCAGTTAATTTGCATGTTTTTCTCTCAACACGTTTCTCGGGACCCTTTTGTGCACTTGCAGCAAAACATTTAATGGTTCTGTGGTCACGTCCTAATATCTTGGCAATTTCTGCAATTTCAAGAGTGCTGCATCCCTAAGAAAGACGTTTTACAGTTCTTGACTTTTCGGTCTGTTAAATCTCTCCAATAGGCATTCAAGTTTATTCAGCTTGGTGTTGGAAAATATGCATAAAAATGAGAATATGGTCAAAATACTGACTTGCCTAATAATTGTGCACACAGTGTATGCTCTGTAGTTAAATGTATTAATCTCAGCTTTGTGTGATAGGAGACAAAAGCAACTAGTTCTTCATTGTTCTGATGTGTAATTTTGTGTTTAGACTATGCAGCAGGCCGATAAAAGATGAGCTGCGGGCAGCAAATGCACCCCCGGTTGCACTTTGGACACACCTGCTTTATGTAGTAAGTGTCCAGTGTATTGCTTACAGAATACCAGGGGTGTCCGAAGTGCGGACCCTTGACACATTTTAAAAATAAGATATAAGAAAAATAAAAAAAGAACAGTAATTTTACAAGAATAAAGTACAAATACTTAAATGAAGTCATAATATTAATGTAAAAAAACATGACGACTAAACATATTACAAGAATAAGGTCAGAGTCCTATGAGAACAAAGTTTATTTTCACTCTAACTTCCTCAATAATTTTCACAATTTCCACAATTTTCAGTAGTAGTAACAAAACAAAGAATAAAGTTGCAATTTTAGGGAAATTTGGTTGGGAAAAAGTTGTGATATTACGAGAATAAAGTCAAAATATTATGAGACTAAAGTCACAATGTTAGGAAAAAAAATTACAAAAAGACGGTTGAAATATTTGAAAAATTGGTTATGGTTACGGTTTAATGGTTGTTTTTTTAGTTTTGAACATGTATAAAGTTACACCTGAGTACATCACACACACACAGCTCACAGTTCCACATGTCCAAAAAGGAGTAGGAAGAAGCAGAGCATATTTAATCCTACACCTCATCCGTTTCACATCAGTTGCAATTCATTTGTTCACCTCTGTTTTCCAAATGTAGTCTTTGCCAATTGTGAATACATACTGTAGGAAATTGATAAGGCAATATAACAATGTAGCGCAGTGACAGTCAAGGTATATACTTCCTGCAAAGAATTTATATAGCAGACTTAACGATAATAACAAATAGATAATAACTGATTAAAGGGTTAACAGTTAACAGAAACAGCTTGATAATGAGTGAGTACGGACAATGAACTCACCAGCATGAACAGTCAGAGGTCAGTGTAAAGGTCATTAGACTTAGCATTGTATACGTCTTCCTTGTACTTTATAAACATCAACTGTTTGTATTGTTTCATATAAAATCACTCATTTTAGTGCATTGTTTGAGTTCCTTGCTTCATCCGTTCCATAATTTGATTCCACATACTGAAATGCTGCAGGTTTTGATCGTTGTTCGTGCATGTAAGTGTTTTCAGTTTAATTAAGTTTCTCCTCTCTTGTTGAGAAGACTTCTTTTACATTTTTGGGAAACAGGTTATTATTTGCTTTATGCATCATTTTAGCTGTTTGAAAGTATGTTCTCTGTAAGCGGCATTATGGATTATCCTAAGTGACCTTTTGTAGCATAGTTAGGGAGTGTGCTTTTGGAATTATTACCCCATAACGCCACACAGTAAGTTAGATATGGTGATATCAGGGAACAAGAGAGCGGATGGATTGCGTATTTTTGGTCCAGAACAGATTTTGCTTTATTCAGTATTGAGATATTTCTTGCCAATTTATGTTGTATATTTTTAATGTATTATCATCTATTATCCATCCATCCATTTTCTATGCCTCTTATCCTCATTAGGGTCGCGGGGGCATGCTGGAGCCCATCCCAGCTGACTTCGAGCGACAGGCGGGGGTACACCCTGGACTGGTGGCCAGCCAATGGCAGGGCACATATAGACAAACAACCATTCACACGCACATTCATACCTATGGACAATTTAGAGTCTCCAATGAACCTAACATGCATGTTTTTGGAATGTGGGAGGAAACCGGAGTACCCGGAGAAAACGCACCGATCTCCGGACCGTGACTGTGTGGCCAACCTGCTCACCACTAGACCACCGTGCGGCCCTATCATCTATTATGTCCCAGAGAAATGTATTTTCGTTCACCCTGTCGATGTCCACGCCGTCAATTTGTATTAGCATGTGCGTATCCTTTTTGCACTTACCAAATAACATTATTTTAGTTTACTTAGATTCATGGATAGTCTGTTTTTATCAAACCATCTTTTTAGTATGGTTAAATCATCTGTGATTTTTTTAAATTAGCTCTTGTGTGCTATCTCAAGAACAGAATGCTGTTGTATCGTCTGCAAATAATGCTAGCTTTAGGGCTTTCGTGAATTTGGTTTGGTACCCCTGGGGTACACTACACGATATATTTAAACCTGCAGATGTTTACTCTCCTAGCTTCACAAATTGAAAAAAATGGGAAATGAAACAACAAGCAGTGGAGAAAACATAATTATGCGCATTGTCACCTGTAACACAAAGCCGAGATGCATGCTGTTTTTTCTTTAAATAAAATAGAAGTTGTTAGCATACCTACATGGGTTGCGTTATCAAACGTGTATCCTTTGATTGTACTGCATGCGGCCCTCGCTAGGTAACATTTGGACACCCCTGGCCTAAACCATCTTAAAGCTGTAACAACACAGTGGATCCCCGCACATTCAGCATTCAGCATTCACGGCCCTGCAAATAAATTATGATAATATAAATAAATGTTAAATGTTATGTTGGCAACAAATGAGAATCTAAACATTTTATTTCTTTTTAACTGGGTAATCATAAGTAAATACGTGATAATACAGGTCAAATGTACACCATGCATGTTAAAAAAAAAAGCCAATTTCGACTGTTTATGTCTTCACTGATTATGCTTCACTGATAATGTCTTTTCAGCAAGCGTTGAGATTTTGAACTTTGTTCAGCCGTCCTTGAATGCACCACAGTTTTGAAAAAGTGAAACTTACACATACATAAGGTACATAATCTGAAATCGGAGGAGAACATCAACGTCAAGCTCGCAGGAGAGTTTGGAGAGGGAGGAGTGAAAATAGACCTTTTTATGGGCGTATCAATTACTTGCCGATTTTCGCCGAAACATAAGTCCCATGAAAAGCAGTAAGAAATGTAAAATATTGTCCTTTTTGTAAACAATGGTACTTGTATGCTGTACATTTGACCTGCAGTATATTACCACATACTGTATTTATAAGGTTAGGTTCGCAGCCGAGTGTGAAGCTGCCGGGATGAAAATCAGCACTTCCAAGTCCGAGTTCATGGTTCTCTCCCGGAAAAGGGTGAAGTGCCATCTCCGGGTTGAGGATGAGATCCTGCCCCAAGTGGAGGAGTTTCGGTACCTCAGGGTCTTGTTCACGAGCGAGGGAAGGATGGAACACGAGATCGGAAGCGAATTGGTGCGGCGTCTGCAGTGATGCGGACTCTACCGGTCCGTTGTGGTGAAGTATCAATTTACCAGTCGATCCTACGTTCCTACCCTCACCTATGGTCATGAGCTTTGGGTAGTGACCGAAAGGACAAGATCGTGGGTATAAGCGGCCGAAATGAGTTTTCTCTGTAGGGTGGCTGGGCTCTCCCTAAGAGATAAGGGGAGAAGCACTGTCATCCGGGAGAGAATCGGAATAGAACCGCTGCTTCTCTGCATTGAGAGGAGCCACATGAGGTGGCTTGGGCATCTGGTCAGGATACCTCCTGGACGCCTCCCTGGGGAGGTGTTCAGGTCAAGTCCGACCGGTAGAAGGCCTTGGGGAAGACCCAGGACATGTTGGACAGACTATGTCTCCCAACTGGCCTGGGAATGCCTCGGGATCCGCCGGGAGGAGCTGGACGAAGTGACTGGGGAGAGGAAAGTCTGGGCCTCCCTGCTTAGGCTGCTGCCCCCGCGGCCCGATCTTGGATAAGCAGTAGAAGATGGATGGATGGACTGTATTTATAAATTACTACCGACTTGAATGATATGTTTTCTGCGGAAAAAAATGCCTATTTTCGGAGATAAAGAAAATACAGTTAAAAAATAAAATAAAATAATTAATAATAATAATGAATAAATACATTTATTTAAGAAAAAAAATTCATTACAAAAAATCTGCAAACTGGCTGTGAATGCTGAATTGCAAAGGTGCAGAGGATCCACTGTATTTTCAGTACACTAAGTCCCCTACTAACGAACATCCGACGTGCGAACATTCGGAGATACGAACCCAAGCCGACTGGTCTATATTTACATGTGTTTTGCCTAAGTCCATATTTATACTGCTACATGCTTGACCAGCAGAGGGCACTGTGACGCTGCTAATGGGACCAACAGATACAGGAAGACAAGGAAGAGGAGAGAGGAAGGCTAAGAGTTTTATGATACAACCCGGACAGAGCGTGTGATTAAAGTTTATGAAGAGTTAATAGGCCTGCTTAATTCTACACCACCCACAGAACACTACCTCTTTTAGAAGAGTCTAACCACGACGACCATTTGTCCTTTTTTTCCAATAACTCCTCCTCCTCCACCACAACGACGTATGCTCGACCACTCCTCTTCAAAGGTAAATAACATTTATCATTACGTATTATTATATCATTTTTATTATTGTTTTTTTCATTCATTATCCTGGTTTAATATTACTACAGCATCCAAACTCATATTTACATACATACACATATACTGTATATGTATACACGTACATGTAGTACCTATATCATTGCTAATATTACCTTTTGTTGGACTTACGAACAAATCGACTTGCGAATGGTCGTCTGGAACTAATTGTGTTCGTTAGTTGGGGACTTAGTGTATTTAAGGCTGTGATAGAGTAAATTAAATGTTTTGGGTTTTTTTCTAGTGTGTGTGCTGTCAAGAGTACGTATGATGGCTGATGTGAGGCCTTCCTAAGCGCATCACTGCTTCTGCTGGATGAATATTTACTTCTCACAAGTACATCCACAGAAAAGTGTGTGATATATATGATATTTATGATCATACCAAAGTCAACAATGCTGTGACTGTTTCAAGTGGATATAAATGAGTGTCAGCGGCCACCGTGAAATCACAAAGTTAAACACGCTCTTGACTGTCATGTGACAAACCCCAACACCACCCCCCATGCTTGAATGTTGCTCTTTATTTGCCCCCCTCCCAGACTTCCATTTATAAACACAACACGACGCACAATGGCGTCCTTGTTTGCTAAAGGGGATAGCCTTAATGGAGACTTATATTTCCAGGATTATATCTGCATTCACTTGCAAATCACTGAGGGGTGGGGGGTGGAGGAGAAGAAGAGGGGCGGGGGCGGCTTCAATGCTCTTCCTCTGTCTATGAATAATAGTATCATTTGAATTAAGTGGACACCTGGTGCAGCGGGTTCGGCTCGGAGGCGCGGCGCTGACCCGCTACCACTGCCAACTTCCCTCTTTCCCAGCCTGTCCTTATCCGTCCCCCGCAGCCTCCAATTACATCCGCGCTCCGCTAAATGCCGCACACTTGTAACTTTAGTCTCCCCCCGGCCAAAACCCGCTCTAGCCCCTGAAAGGTGGTGGGAGGGCCGGGAAGAAGTTTTAAGAAAGCAGGAAGAGAGAAGAAATTCTTATCAAGCTCCTCTTGGCTGTTTGAAAAAAGTGGTGTAACGTTACCGGAGGGGGGAAAGTTCCAATTAAATACAGTAAAAAGATAAAATAACAGCTTCCCGGATTGGCTCTAGCCGCCTTTTGTTGATTTATTGTACATGAGTCAGTCACCCGTGCACGGAAGGGGACATCTCTTAGGGATTCTATTTGTATGCGTCCCACGTCCGCCCCGCACAATCAGGCCTGTATTGCAAATTTATACCAGGATGCAGCTTCACTGGTGGGCAAAGAAGAAGAAAACATGTTTCTTAAGTCAAGTGCCCGCTTTCATGAGCACAAATGATGGAGGCTGACAAGCGAAGCTTTGTTTCAAAACTCACAGATGTCCGGTCCTCGCAGCTTTGCTGTTTGGGAACACTCTTACTTACGCTTACGCTTCTGATAACAAGCATGAGCCACGGTTTTCCCAGAAAGAAACCTTCATTGATATCTAGGGTTCCGCATCATTTTGATATTGGCTGATACCGGTACAAAATCTGTACTTTTGAAACGGTGCCTGAACCGATACAGGAAAACACATTTTTGGTCTAAACAATGATGCCGATCATTTGTAATAAAACAACTACAGTTCCCATGATGCTTAGAGTGAAGTAGTGAATTGGATGCTAATATCACGCGTTGAAGTCTCATGCAGCGATTGTGTTTTGATCTTACAAATCTTAAGTAAGTTTAGTAAAGTGTAGAATTAGTGCAGCTTCTGCTCGGACTACTTGGACCGAAGCAGCTGCTGAATTCTGCTGAATTCTCACGTCACTCGTCGAAGCTAGCGAGTGATGCTGGGAACACCGAGTGTAGGTAGGATTGCAATGTTTATAAGGTGTGTGTCTTTCTGTGTAAATATCCCATGTTACAATGGTTTATAGACAGGTGTGGCCTATACATGCACAATTATATTTGCTCTTTAAATTTCTCTTTGAATTTGTCTTTTTGTACAGTACAGTAATCCCTCATTTATCACGGTTAATTGGTTCCAGACCCAGCCATGATATGTGAATTTCTGTGAAGTTGGAGTCAATATTAATAAACTGAATATTTTTATAGTTAGAGCACAGAGAACCTGTTCATGATTTTCTAAATACGGGTTTTAACATTATTAGAGCCCTGTAGACATGAAATAACACCCTTCTAGTCACTTTTACACTCTTTATTCTTTGTTTACATCACATTGCACAGGCTACGGGATTAGCTTGTGAGCTAACTAGTTTGCTTCTCCAATTTATTTATTCTAAACTTAAGAAAGTGTATCAAATGGAGTGGGAAAGAAGGACAAAGACACCAAAAACTTACCACTTCCACACGCAATGAGAGGAGAACCTGTTTGGCATGCCCATCGGGCTCTCAGTGGCCAGTCTCCACGCAGTGTGAAAGGTAATCTAACATCATGTCTCATAACATTAGTGACCACAATACTACATATACCTTGTCATTCAATATTTTTTGACTAATAGTAGGCCATAGTCAACCACAAAACAGCCATAAAACATCATTTATTCATTAATTCTTTTTTGAAAACCTGCGATATAATGAGGGAGCCATATTCGAACCGCGATGTAGCGAGGGACGACTGTATTAACAATTTATGGGCGTGATTTGTGACCACAAAACTTTGTAACGTAAAACGCTGTAACCCAAAACGTTGTTACGCGAAACGTCATAACCCCAAATGTTGTAACTCGAAATATCATAACCTGAAACGCCATAACACAAAACGTGGCAAAACAAGGACCCTCTGTATAATGTCAGTGCACGGATTACCTTTAAGATGTTACGTCACCAAATAGGTAATAGAGTCATAAATGAAGACATACATTAAAACACAAACCGTATATATTTATGCCAGTCAAAAATCCTCTATAGCAGGGGTGTCCAGACTTTTCCCACTGAGGGTCGGGTACTGAAAAATCAGCGGATGCGTGGGCAAGTTATATATATTCACAGAAAAAATAGCTTGAATGCCATTATTGATGTGATATTGTTAGTGCTCATTGATGGACTGCAATTTGGTCACCCCTGCTACACATGATACCCGTTTTCAAAGACCTAATGCAAAGATCCTCGATATAACAGGAGCGCTCTACTCTCTTTAACGGCTGTCAGGACCTAAAACTAACATTAACATCATAATGAATAGAAAAATACAGAATATATTCTGTATAAAACTAACATAATCATTCTAATGAATGGATAAATACAGAATATATTCTGCATAAAGCTAGCAAACATTGTAATGAATAGATAGTAGATGATAAATAATACCTATGTATGTTTTCAGTTATTTGTATTGAAGCGGCATTTGGTCATGTTTTGCTCGATATATTTCCTCTTCTTCTTCTAAACAAACGTGCCACAGAGACCAACAAAAAGTGGGACGGTACGGGACGGATATTTTTTTGGGATCAAGTCTCCCAGCTGAGTGGAAGCCTGGGAAAGTGTTCCTGATATCTGCTGTGATAAATAGCAGTGATTTGCTGCGGTATTCAGACTGTGACTCACAGGAAGTGACTGTTTCAGACACAGTCAACATGTTTCCCCCACCAAAAAAATCCCTCTGGATCTTTTTCGTTGTGTGCAGACACGTTTACACCTGGACTTTTAGAAGCATGTGCAACTTCCTGCTGAAGTCAAACATCTGCACAATAAAGTAGCTTTATTGTTACGCATTTTTGTCCTTTTCTTTCCCTATTAAATTTTTTTAAGGGGCTCTGAATACTTGCTAAATATATACAATGTACACTGCCACCTACTGCATGGAGTTGGAAGTGACAAGTTACATTCAGCATAAGCGTATCAGTCCCGTTATAATGTGTTTACAGGTAGAGAGGTCTTGAAGGACAGAAGGCAATAAGCAGCAAAGTTCTTCATTCATTGGCAGTATCAAAGCCCCGGAGATAAAGCAGAAGAAAATCAATAGCAAGACGCGGTGTTAAGATAGAAAGTGAGGCTACGTTACACAACTGTGCTAAATCCAAGGTAACTGTGCTGCTGTCAGTCAATCGCTGCTTCCTTTGTTGGCTTTTTTATTCTTTTTTTTATCTGCTTTGTGTTTGGAATACGAAGGGCCCGCTACGATTCCTAAAGGAGTGATCCATCTCGTCTGTGATCCAAATGGGATGATACATGGGTTGATACACCTGATCAGGTACGTGGTCAAAATATTAGAAACCCCCGCCACCGCTTATTTTAACGTTTGAGCAGCAGGCAGCTGTCATGTATGAATTAAAATTCAAATAGCCCGTATTGATTGTGTTATCAGGCTGCTGCAGCCCGAGCCTGCTGTATTGATCCTTTTTTTGTGATTTATGATCATTTTCACACACCAAAAAAAAACACAAAACAGCCACCTTTTGTGTGATTATAGGAGGAAAAAGAGGCTGAGTGAGTGTAATTCTTTGAGATCTTTATAAACAGGCTCTCCATCCATGCAGGAGGCCCTCACAGGAGACGCTACAAATTGTTATGATTGAGTGAGTTTCATTGAAAAGTAAATCACAAGGACAGCGGGGCTCCACATGCCTGAAATTTGCAAACTGTGGACACAGCCTCAGGCCGTCTGCTTGGGACCCCGCTATTGCTAATATGACCTTCCTTTGCTTGTTTCTTTCAGGGGAAAAAAGTCCTGTTTTTGGGCATCGTGTTTTCTGTGTTACAAGAATAAAGTCCAAATATTATGAGAATAAAGTCATAATTACAAGAAGGAAGTTGAAATAGGTTGAGGAAAAAAAAAGTACAAATGGAAAAAACATCGGTAATTTCACAAGAATAGAGTAAAAATATTCAGAGAAGAAAGGAAAAAAAAGTCACAAATAAACGAGAATAAACTTGTAATATCATGAGGAAAAAATATGTCATTTTAGTAGAATAGTGTTGAAATGTGCTATTTTTTAATGTTTTTATGTTTTTATATTGAAATATGAGAAACAAACAAAACAAAATAGTTGTCAACTTTCAATTATTTATATTATCATTATTATTTATGTATTATAATTACGTTGGTGAAAAAGTTCTAACATTATGGGCTGACAAAAATAATGCGTTAACAACGGTAAACAATTCATTTAATTAATTACGTAATTTTTTTTGGTGTAATTAACGCATGCGCACCAGAGCGAGCACGCGCACGCACTCTGTTATGACGGCAGACGGAAGCACAGTGGAGCGTCCTCACACAGTCATGCAGCGTCTGACGTTCTTTTCTGACTTCATTGTGACCTGAACGCATCAACAGCAGTACAGTTCCAACACCACATACTGTATGTATCTCCAACTCACACACGTCTCTAGTCCGCTCATCCTGGCAGCCACACTTCCTCATTCTCTTTACAAGAACGCAAAATTTATAAAGCGTGTTTGTGTGTGTGTGTGTGTGTGTGTGTGTGTGTGTGTGTGTGTGTGTGTGTGTGTGTGTGTAAATAACCAGGAAGATAAAGAAAAACCTGAGGTGGACATTCTTATCACTCACTTCGTAGCTCTTAATTCGGATGTAAAATTTGCCACAATTAAGTATGCTGGAAAATACACTGAAAACAAGTACATTTACCTTAAATGACGTGATGTCTTTGAACGCAACCCCTCATTGCTCATAAGAACACGGTTTGAAGTGTGATTCATATGTTCTGCTACTATTAAAGAGACTAGTGTTAAACAAATAGATTTTTAGACTTGTGTGGTATCTTTTACCTTGATTGAGTTTATTTGGAGCTGTTAATACATAGAAATATAATATAGAATCCTGCCCTGTCGTTTATCTGTCTCTTCATTAAATACAGTAAAAATGGGCATATTTCAGACATATTTGCTAAGGGAGATTAATCATGATTAATTAATTTTTAAAATGTGATCTGATTAAAATTTTTAATCATTTGTCAAAATATTATGGGAATCAAGTCATAATATTACAAAAACAACATTTATGAAGATTATTTAAGAAGTATAGAAGCCCGTTTGCGCCACTGAAAGAAAAAAATATCCCAAATGTAAGTCATAATGATAACATAAAAAGTCAGAATTATGAGATCAAAAGTCAGAATTATGAGATACAAGCTGCGCATGTGCCGAGTGCAGAAGGCGTCACATGCGTGGTTTGTATCTCATTTTGACGTTTTATCTCATAATGATGATTTACCATTGGGATATTTTTTTTCTTTCAGTGGCGGAAATGAGCTTCCATAAAAAAGAAAGTTGAAATATTCAGAAAATTATAAAAAAACAACATAAAAAATGGGGAAAAAAGAGCAGAGTCTTGGAACATATAGAACTTCTGAGCATATCTACGTACATGTGGCGCTTTACAAAATATCAAAGTTGCAAAGTTGTGTCCTGTCATTTTTCACGATGTGGCCCTCGCTGGAAAATGTTTGGACAGCCCTGGTGTACACCGTTTCTTCAATGTCGAGGGTAATAATTGGATTGGAAGCCTCTCCCACTTAGTTATATCCTGACGTATAATTCAAAAAAAGATGGAGACTTCAGATGTGTTTTGATGCGCCGCTCTAACAGATGCACGCAGCAATCTGCTTCTTCAAGGGCTCTTTGCTTCTCACGTGCGCGCCGCGCCGAGCCGCCATGGGCGCCAGCTCATGGTCAAGTCGTCGCTCGTTAGATTTTGCGTGGCGGTGACGCCGCCGATTACCAAGAATCGATATCGAATCAAGGACGCTGGAGTGTTCAGATAAGCGCTCTCCGCCGGCGCGGCCATTCATCATAAGTCTGCGCCAACCTGATAGTTCCTTAGAGATGATGTTCGGGGGGCAGGAGAGGAGGCCGCCTTATCTCCCCACGGCAGCGCGATGGAAGACGACACGGCGATCAATAGCGGCTTGTTGTAGAGTGCTTGCAATTATCAACAGCTGATTCTGCCCCGCCGCCACCCAAAGTGCATCTTTTCACAGCACATGATTACAAGTTTGGGGACAATGCTCGTTGAAAAGGAGGATTACAGCTTTGTTTGTGTCGAGTGGACGGTCTGCTGTCATGGAGTGGACGCGTCCAATATTGAAAAATGTCAATTCACTCCCTAAAAAAAAGGACTTGGACGCTTGTTATCACATCAAATATGCTCCCCCCTAGTGGCTTTGAGTGGAGTAGGCTGCTTTGGATTGGATGCTTTGGAAGTGTTACGATCTTCCGCAATCACAGCATATCTTTGCTTTTCTCTCCGTGATCCTCTTGAAGAAAAAGTCCAAAATATAAAATCAATCAATAAAAAAAGTGTGCACAGAAGAACGAATGTGCATTTTTTATGGACTTTGCATCCTTACGATGCTTTTAAGTGCAATGAAATTTGTTTTTATTTGATACAACATTAGTCTAGTACAGTGGAAGTTGTTTTAGTTGGCCCTGCTTATTTCTTTGTGTACAAAGAATTAATTTTTCATATCCTGGTGTGCAGTATAAGTGAACATATTGTAGATATTTTATTATTATTTTTTTTACTTCTTGTGTGTCTATTCTATTTACCTTTATAATAATTAAAAAATATATATTATTTAAAAATGACGTAATAATATTGTTTCATGTGGTAATCCTTATTTCTTAGCATGCATGTATAATAACTATTATTTTGATGCAATAACAGTGTCATTATGAATGGTCTCACGTGATATAGGAAAATATTTAGGATGCTTTATGATGGTATAAATATTTTATTTTTTATGTGCACTGGATTTCTTCGTGTACAATTCATTAATTTTTCATATCCCGGTGTGCCGTACATATGAACATACTGTAGATTTTTCCCCCTGATACTTCTTCTTGTGTGCCTACTCTTTATAAGAAAAAGCATTCATAATTATTTAAAAATTAAAACAATAAAAACATAAAGAATTACGAGTAATAATATCATGTGATAATGCTTATTGCTTATTTCTTAGCAGATAGATAGATAGATAGATAGATAGATAGATAGATAGATAGATAGGTAGATAGATAGATAGATAGATAGATAGATAGATAGATAGATAGATAGATAGATAGATAGATAGATAGATAGATAGATACATTGATAGATACTTTATTAATATCCAAGAGAAATTATGAACATTCTTAGCATTCACGTGATGTAGGGAAATAATAATTAACCAACAAATAACCAACAAATGTGTTTCTCCAAGCAATACACTTAAATTCGATGTTGCTCCTCCATACTTCTCCGTGATTTCTACATTAGGCTTCTGTATTTTATGGTGACCAAAATAGTGGGAGGACACTTGAAATGGACCGAGTGAGACACCCTCCGAGGGCGCTGAGGCTGGGAGGACATCCCGTGAAGGACCGGAGGAGGAGGAGGAGCAGCTTCACGACCCATTAGTTGAGTCTTGCCTGCGCAAAGTTTGGCGGGGAAATCTCGCCTTTTCTTTGCATCCTGATGTTTTAGCATGTAACGTGAGACTGACAAAATGCAAGCCTAAAAACTTTTTGGACGACATGCCGGAAAGGACCACCCGGACGTTTCGTTTTGCGCACACTTTACGCACTTTGGACTGTGCGTAAAAGCAGCACCGGAAGTGAAGTCATCGTTATTATTATTATTATTATTGAACCCCATCCCATCCCTCATTTCCATATCTTGTTGCAGCCAATCCCCCACCACAGAGGACACCGAGGGTCCTAAAAGCGCCAGACCCCCACCCCCTTCCTTCCTTCCATCATCATCAGCATCATCATCGCCGCACTGACATGCGCAATCGGCACCGCCGGGCATCCACACCAGCCTCGCTCCTCGGTGGCGCTTATTTCATTCGGTGCTCTCCCACCGGAGGCTCCCAGTCGCTGCTAGCCGAGGACGGAGGGCCAGGCGGTGGCGTGAAAAGAGCGACATGTCCCGGCGCAAGCAAGCCAAGCCGCAGCATCTCGGGGCCGGCCAGGAGGAGCGTCGTGGCGGCCTCCTCCTCCTCGGAGATAACGGTGCGTATACTCGCTTGGAAGTTTTCGCCAATTGTTGAGAAAAGTTAACAGCGTTTGTGTTGCTCTGTTATATGACGTTTAATTGGAGATGTATTATAAGTTTGGCGTTTTCACGAGAACTACACAGTTCCATCCTTATTAATAGCTCAGGTTTGAACTTAGTCTTGTATGAGTTATTTACTTTTTAAGAAATAAAAATATGTTACTTGTCAAACATAAAAGTGAGAAAACATCAAGTTGTACAATCTAAGTGCAATTAATAATCACGTCTAACAGGTTTGGCACTAAAAATTTAAATGAAAAAGGATTGTGTGTAAAATAGTATAGTGTACTTGAAAAATGTTTATGCAGTATTTTCTATAAAAATATATTTTAAAAGTAAAACTTTTTTTTTTGCATTTTCATCCTCGAAGCAAAGTTATTTTTTATGGTCAGTGATGCACTGCGCATAAATCTTTGTACAAATAACATTACACATCCAAATTGTTTCTGTCAAATGATCCTCAACAAACACAGAGCGACTTTATCAAATAATTCCCACTATTGTGCGCCTGATATCAGTGCAACCAGATCTGCCTATATCCTATGTTATCATACACCACATCTTCCTCTTGTCATACTTTCTAATGGCAGTGATAATTGTGTTCTCGTCCTACAGGGAAGCAGACGTTATTTGAACCATTTCATGATTTGAGGATTCAATTAAGACAAATTAATCACAAATAAATAATAAAAAGCACGGGATTGATTTGACAAACTGCATGCAAGCGGGCTCTATAGTTGAGTATATGCAAATCTTAATGTGGTAATTGCTTTAATGTGATAAGTGTCATCTCACGGCCTTGTGTTGGTGTATTATCAGCCCTTTTACTGGCAGTATCGGTGTACAAGCTAGTGGTCCATATTCTTGTGAAAAGTACGATGGAGGAACTCCACAGTCCCGCAGCCTGGTGTCTGCATCATAGTACAATTAGTACATGTCAATCGCTGACCCCCCCAGGGTCAAAGGTCACTTGAAGAGGCAACGACGGCGGGCTGAGAGTCTGTTTGCTTTTAGTCTGATGATGTTTTCTCTCTCCTCTTCTTTTTTTTCTCCACCCACCCTCGAACCACAGAGCCAGAAAGAGACATAAATCTGCTGTCTGCTCCTGTTATTATGGATAGGGTGAATTATAGCGCTGGAAATTGTCAGATACATTCATACGTCCTATTATATTTGGACAAATATTTAAAGCTAGGGATAAAAAATGACCTCGCCTTTGTTTTCTCTGGAAGTAAATTGTACAAAGTGAAGGCGGGTTTTTTTTTTCTCCCTCGGCCGTGTTCGGACCACCCACTTGGTGAGCTGATTATTTACCTCTGACAGGCCCTACTTTTCACATAGATTTCCCTCGCTCGGCGCTAATTGCACGCTTCCATTGTCAGCTAGAAAGTTGAAAGGCGTTTTGAAGGTTTGTCAGCCAATACAAACGTTGTGTTTGCATGAGGATGCATTGGCTCCTGCTGCTGTACCTCAGGAGTGTCCAACGTACGGCTCAGGGGCCTTTTCCATCCCGTAGCTCGTTTATATCGGCCCTTGGTGTGTTCTAAAAATAAAATCAATTCAATGTTAATGAGATACAGTCAAACCTCGGTTTTCGTGTGTTTTTGCTCAAATTTTGCCTGTGTTTTTCTACAATATTGCACGTAACAAACTAGTTTATTTACACTGTAGTGTATGGTGCACCCTACGTCCATGCATTATTTACTGAGTGCAGTGCGCCTGTTAAATAACCCACCATGGGGCCAAAGAAATTTGAGCGTGCCAGAACTTTGAGAAAGAAGGTGAAAAACTTTTGAATTAAATCTCGCCAGGATGTACGGGAAGTCTGCATCAACAATAACTTTCATCCCTTCATCATTCATATTTATTTTCTGCATGCAAACCCTATCAAATGTATTTTTATGTTCATGTTTCTGGGCGTCTGGAACGGATTAATTACATTTACATTATTTCTTATGGTTTTGTTTTTTGTCAGTCCTTTTGGATCAAAAAGGACTGGCAAAAATAGTGGTTGCACTGTGTTTTTTTAAAAAACACAGTTTTGACATACATGGTCCTTTTTTGTCGACCCAAAGGGGTCATTTCTATGAAAAATGGGTCAGTTTATGTCAACGTGTTGTAGTATTGTTATTTTGTCATTATCGCAAACTACTGCCTATGACATAACCACTGTCTATGTCTAGCATCAAAATGTGCACATACTGATTTCCTGTTCAGTGCAAAATAAGTTTCTAAATAAAAGAATGGCAGTATTAACCTGGATTCTACCACAGCAACTAACAAATTGTTTTGTTTTAGATTGTTAGCCACTGGAAGACAGATTTGCAGGTGTAAGAAAGCTTTATTGTCATTGTACTTGAAACATGCTGTACCAAATGGCCAAATGTGTTCGATAAGAGTATAAAATATCATACGAAAACACAAGAGTCTAAATAAAAATATGCACAAATGGAGGAAAACCATGTCAACATACAAAAAAATCTGAAAACAAAACTAGCAAAGGCTAGTTTCACTTATGTCGACAACTGCTACTGTTGACTTGAGACAGTCAATCGGAGGGGCGTCAACTTAAGGGGTTCCATTGTGTACCACTAATTAGCTTTGTTGCCTATAACTCAAAGCTGAGATTTGGATGGTGTGTTTATTTAGCTTATAGCAGGGGTGTCCAAACTTTTTCCAGCGAGGGCCGCATACTGAAAAATGTAAAAAAAAAAAATTCTAAACCAACCCATGTACAATAGACAGCCAGCCTGTGATAGCCTGCATCTCATCTCATCTCATATTATTAGTCTGAACTACGCACATATTTTAACTTTCTTCTCGATTGTCAGAATATTTTGACTTTATTATTGTAAAATTATAACTTTTACCCAAAGTAATTTCCCTAAAATTGCATCTTATTCTTTGTTTTGTTTGTTTCTTATAATATAACTTAAAAAAAACTTATTATAGTCTTTAATATTTCAACTTTATACTATTTTTTCTCTTAATAATATGACTTTATCCTCCTTAATATTTCATCTTTATTCTCATAAAAATGACTGTTTTTTTTTCCATTTTTGCTGTTTGTGTTTTATTTTCAATTTCTTGTTTAATTGTATTTTCGAATGGTTAAAAGAACAGCAGGTCAAAAATGGCTCACCGGCTGCTCTTTGGACACCCCTGGTTTATAGCATGCTTAATCTACATCGGATTGCTTTTAGCATCTTTCATAAACCATCCGTCAATTTTTATGTATGTGGCCCTCAGTGGAAAAAGCTGCCATAACTGTTAATGCCTTCATAGTTGATAACAACTAGTACACACACATGCACACACACACTAATTTATGAATGCACAGACGGCACACCTGTGGATATTGCTTCAAAAACATGTGTCGATGTTGTTGCTTTGAAGTACAAATTCAGTATGTGAGCTAAACAGTCATTGGTACGTAGAGACAGGTGGCAGACGTCTTTGCGTTTACGTTAACCGCAGAGAAAAGTACCCTTGTCACGCAAACCAACATCCTTGCAGGACGATTTTGATGTCTAAAGCCAAATTCGTGCCTCGCAAACGGACCCAAGCTGGTGTGCAGTGAAGGAGGAGTTTAATCTTTCCCCCCCATCTGCTGTTTTTACTGTCTGCCTCCCTAATGGAGCCAATCCCAAGCAGATTGAAGCGTCGATACAATACAAGTATCACATATTAAGCTGTTGTATGACCGACATTGCGTCACTTTTAAATCCCAAATGAGATCCAAATCATGCCGCTGTCAATACTGTGAAGGATTGTTAAACCAAAGTCAAATTGTCTTTTTTTTTTTTTTTTGCATGAGGTTGCATTAAATAAACACGCAAAAAAAAAATCAATGCAACATATGGAATTTCATTATCAGTCTGAATGCACAATGGAGAGGTCAGATAATGTTATTGATTTTCCCGGCTGATTATTAACATCTGAGAGCAGCTTGTGTGTGCTTTGCGGCTCCGCTTTAAAGTGACCTGTTTCATTTCAAAGTGGTGTCGCTTAATAGAAGTGAGCTCTTGTACAGCTGTGCTCTGTGGGTGCAAACAATACAAAGACACTATGTGTCCATAGTGCGTTAGTTATTCGCATTTTTGTAGTTTGAATCGTGGTAGACAATGCTGTTCTCCGCACAAGAGCGTGATAAAACAACTCATTCCACCATATGAATCTTTCCCAGGCTCAGTGGAAGGCGGGGAGAGAGAGGACACCAGCGGGACTGGAAGTTCCCCCCGCAGTGAGGACACGCACGTTTGCGACAAATGCTGCGCCGAGTTCTTCACTTGGGCCGAGCTGAGCGAGCACCAGAAGTCCTGCGCCGAGGATCGCTCTGTGTTGATTGTGAGGGACGGCGAAGGGAAGCACTGCGCCGGGGAATCTCCCTCTCCCGTCCCCAGCGTGGTGTCCAGTGACTCGTCTGTGGTGGATGCCGGCTTTGAGGTGGGGGAGACGCCTGTGACCGACGACAGCCTGGACAACTTGGAGGAAGGGCTGGATGAAGCCATGGAGGTTGAACATCACCCACGGGACAAATACGCAATCACCTCCAGCCCTCCGCCGCCTGAATCCACCGCGTCCCCGCTGGTTTCAGCCACCTACAGCATACCCAACACCAACGTGACCCTGGAGATTCTTCACAGCACCAGTGTGGCCGTCGCCCAATTCTCCCAGGCGGTCGGCAGTAACGGCACTGCAGGGAGGTCCGCTTCAGCTGCCATCCCCGTCATTCTGGAGCACCTGCTGGCACTGCAGCAACAGCAAGTTCACCAGTTGCAGCTCATCGAGCAGATCTGCAGCCAGGTAGCCACCATGAACAAGCAGCCGAGCCAGGGCGCGTTAAACCCGGTCTCCAGACCCCTGTCCAACGCAGCTAACACCTTCCCTTCGACTAACCCCCTGTTGCCGCTGTCAGGAAGTACGCCCTCCAATGTCAACGACCAGGCTGCTGTTTTGGTGCCTGAAAAGTCACAAAGTCTCCCCTCAGAAACTGTATGCAAGCAGTCATCCTTTAGAGATGCTGTATGTTCCTCCGTTTCCTCTGAAAATTCAACTCCATCCCTCTCCACTTGCAGCAGCATCTCTGCACTGATCCCTCCTTACACCGGCTCACAAGTAAGCAGCATTAGCAGCTCTCAGACCCTCAGCTGCCCCAGTCATCTCCCCCTGGGGCAGAGCAATCTCCTCGGCTCCCCCGCCAGCCTCCCCTTCTTGCCTCAGAGCCCCCCCAGCAGCGTCATCTTCCCCAATCCCTTGGCCAGCATCGCGGCTACGGCCAATGCGCTCGATCCCCTCGCAGCCCTAATGAAGCACAGGAAGGGGAAACCACCAAACGTGTCCTTGTTTGAAAGCAAGCCTGCCCCTGAGGAGCCTTTCTTCAAACATAAATGTCGCTTCTGTGCCAAAGTGTTTGGCAGCGACAGCGCCCTGCAGATCCACCTGCGCTCCCACACTGGAGAGCGGCCCTTTAAATGCAACATCTGCGGCAACCGCTTCTCCACTAAGGGAAACTTGAAGGTGCACTTTCAGAGGCATAAAGAGAAGTATCCTCAAGTTCAGATGAACCCTTACCCGGTGCCGGAATATCTGGACAATGTGCCAACCACCTCGGGGATTCCCTATGGAATGTCCGTACCCCCAGAAAAACCTGTCTCCTCGTGGTTGGATAACAAACCTGTCGTAGCAACTCTGCCAGCCTCTATGGGTCTTGCACTCTCCTCCACTAGAACCAGCATGGGGGGTGGCTCCAGTGAGCCTTCAAGTGTAGCGCCATCTGTTCAGCCCCTGTACCAGCCAGCTTCTGCTGAGTGTGTGTCACCAAGCCGGAGAGGCAGTGACGCTCACATGTCTCCACTTTTAGAGACTCCACTGTCCAACCATGAGCTAGAAGGGTCTAATAATCTCACATCAGAGGTGGTACACCTGCCCCAAAGCTGCACCCAGATACCGAGAAGCACTCCAGCAACCAGCAGCACGGTACCATCTATAGCCACCACACCTGAACCCGTAGCATCGGCATCTCCCGTCTCTAGCTCCCCCTCACCCCTCCCAGTAAACCAAGAAGATGTCTCACTCTCACCCTGTAACCCCCTGGACTCTATGCAAACCTCAGAAACTTCAAAGCTCCAGCAGCTTGTGGAGAACATTGACAAAAAGATCACAGACCCCAACCAGTGCGGCCTCTGCCACCGCATCCTCAGCTGCCAGAGCGCGCTGAAGATGCATTACCGCATTCACACGGGTGAGAGACCTTATAAGTGCAAGGTGTGCAGCAGGGCCTTCACCACCAAGGGCAACTTGAAGACCCACGTCGGCGTTCACAGGGAGAACCCGCCCATCCAGGTACAGCACTCGTGTCCCATCTGCCAGAAGAAGTTCACCAACGCTGTGGTCCTTCAGCAGCACATTCGCATGCACATGGTTGGGCAAAACCTGGAGTCGGGCCCGCTGGAGATGGATGGAGGTATGAATGAGAGGAGCTTTGACAGTCCCAGCAGCAATGACCAAGAGCTCGCTGATGACGTTTCCATGGAGGGTGACGACGCAGAGGAAGGACATGCGGTAGAAAATGTGGCGGTTCTCAATTCCCCTAAATCCTCACCTACCGCTGAGAACCAAATGATGAACCTGAGCACCTCCTTTGGGAGTAAATCCCTCACAAATGGTTATGACGACTACGGTCAGCTGCAAATTAAATGCTCTTTGACGGAGAAAGGGCTGGAGAACCTGGGTGCAAACAGCCCCCCTGCAACACCGCCTCTATCACCGGTGCAGAGACTGGCTGCAAGCCACAGGACAGACTCTCGCGAACTTTTTGTTGCCTCTGTAAAGAAAGAACAACTGGAGTCTCCTGCTTCTTTATCCTTGGAACTGAGGGGAATGCAAGCCAGCAAACTGTGTGTGAAAGAAGAGACCTGTCCGCCCGTCCAACCGAGACAAATAGGTAAATGTCACTTAAGTTGTAAAAGCGTTAAAGTTAGTTTGGTGCTGACATAAATGTGCTATTTTATCTTGTTTTTAAGGCCTTCCCAGCCTGACCAGCGCATCATCCAGATCGATAAAGATGGAGGTGAACGGTCACACCGAGGGCCAGCACTCGTCCTTTGGTGTGTACCTTTCAGCGCCCTACCCAGCGGTCACCAGCTCGGGAATAACCTCCCTGCTCGGCCCGGCGCCCCCTCGCCGCACACCCAAGCAGCACAACTGCAACGTGTGCGGGAAGAACTTCTCCTCGGCCAGCGCTCTCCAGATCCACGAGCGCACACACACCGGCGAGAAACCGTTCGTCTGCTCGGTCTGCGGCCGAGCTTTCACCACCAAAGGAAATCTGAAGGTCAGCTAAGGCTAACTGGCACTAACTTTGGAGCTAGCACACGTTCTGGTCCTTAACCTCCTGTTTCCCCTCGCAGGTTCATATGGGAACGCACATGTGGAACAACACGCCGGCCAGGAGAGGCAGGCGACTATCCGTGGACAACCCCATCGCCCTACTGGGTGGCGATGCCATGAAGTTCGGAGAAATATTCCAGAAGGACCTTGCCGCCCGCGCGATGAACGTTGACGCTGGGTTTTGGAGCCGCTACGCCAGCGCTATCACCAACAGCCTGGCTATGAAGAACAACGAGATCTCGGTGATTCAGAATCGAGGCATCTCGACACTTCACCAGATGACTACGGGCATGGACAGAGTGAACGCTGAAGCGACTCCAATGACAAGTCTGTCCAAGAATGGCATGGAGCTGGGAAACAGCAGGCACTTTTCTATGCTGATTGATGACAGTAAAGAAATTGGAATCAATTGATGCAATCTATTATGGACATTAAAGTATTTGTAAAACATCTTGTTTCTTCTTAAATACTGTATATATACACATAGATTTATTTGATTTGTTAACCAAGAGATGCTAGTAAGGGATTCACATTTTGCTGTCTTTGCTTTGTTTTGGTTTAACAATTACCTGGGAATCCACTCAGCGCTGAGAGGGATGGTTGCTCGGAAGAAGGGAACATACTGAATGTTCAAATCAATAATGCAAAAAGTCTGCGCTCCCTCCCCTGGACAGCTGCCCAATGCTGCTAGCTGGTGCAAAGCACAACATATGCTGCTCTGTTTGTCTGTGTTCTTGCTGGAAAATTGTCTTTTGCAAGCAACACTGGGGCAGAATAAAATGGAGAACAAAACGCTCGGTTGCCTACCTCAATTGCCATATACCTCTCCGGATCATGTATTAAAAAGTTCCCTACAAAAATTGACTGTTGATGCCGGTTTTAAATGGTGTTTTGACATTAAACATTCTGCTGTAATCAGTACTCCATATCCATTTCACCTGAAACGCCTATCTCGTCATTCATTGGAGCAATACCAATACATACTAATTACAATATATATCAAAAAGTGTGCCTATGTAGACTATCAAATGATTGATTTAGTTTGTTTTCCACACAAACTAAATTAATGCCAGGCATTAGGAACTGCATGAGCTCATAAATTAAAAAGTACTGATACATTTTCAGCAGGATTTTCACCAGAAATCGAATCTATTTATTTATATTTCCTGAATGCATATGCGTTTCTGCTGAAGACCCGTGGTGCCTTCGGGGGTTATCGGAACTTTTTTATATTCCACAAAAGACTGGCCTAAAAACTTAACAAATTACATATGTATAACAAATATAGCTTTTAAATCGACTGCTAAAATACGTGTAGTATTGAGCCAATGAGGGGAAACACCGTAGGGATCAAAACTGTTTACAAAACCAATGAAAACAGCGTCCTCACATCCACACCACAAGTTCCTGGAACGCAGCATTAATCTCCTCAAGGCGATTGGCCGGAGTGACGTAATCACGTGGCCCTCCCAGCCAAGATGGCTGACAGCATCCCATTAGCTCCGATGCGGAAGAGCTCGAGGAGAAGCCCTTACTACAACGCCAACAGACAGTCAAGGTATTTGGACAATTTTCCCCATCATTTATGCAGTCGAGTTGACGAAATAGTGATGGAATGTTCACGTTTTCTTCTCCCTCTCTCACCCAGGTTTGCGTGTATTGGTGTTTATGTTCACGCGGATGTTAGCTTCTTTTGATAGCATCGCTTACTTCCTATCATAGTTTGTGTTTTGACAGGTGACAGGCAGCTCGACAGAACAACAACCTAGATCTAACATCCATGTAAATATGAAACGGCTTTAGTATATTTGTATCTGCATTAGAGCGCAACCATCAGTAAAAGCTTCTTCCAAGCTTCTTCCCGTTCCGTCAACTGAACATTTAAAGACACACGGCAGCTAAATGAACTAATGTCATTATTTGGTTTCTATACCGACAGTAAGGCGTTTTAACAGTGCTTGTTTTTGTCACACTTGCTAAGAATGCGCTAATAAACTATGGACAGGAAGTAAAGCAGGCCATCCTTCAATAAATAACATTTGGCAAGAAATGATGATCTACGGTGGCCGATAGGGGCAAACGCACAGCAATTTCCGAACGCGCCATACACTGAAATAGTACTAAAATTACACAAATGCAACGCGGAAATGTTGCATATGCATAAACACATACGTAAACCACCCAAATTTGCAAAGATTGCAGACACACACAGACAGAAAAACTATTGTTGGGTATTTTATTCACTTTAATGAACTTTTACTTTTCCAAGTCTCAGAAGGATATACTGTATGGCTCCACGTTCATTAAGAGAGTACTTTAAAGTGATATCTCTCCTTACAGATTCTCTCTAGACGATGAACCCTCCAACTTGGATGAGATGCCTCTGATGATGTCTGAGGAAGGTTTCGAGAACGACGACAGCGACTACCAGACGCTGCCCCGGGCCAGAGTCAACCACAGACACAGCAGAGGCCTCGGCTGGTTCCTCCTTGGGGGTTGGAGAGTGTTGTGTTGCAGGTATCTAAAAAGTGTGCTGTTGTGTGCTGTTTACCTTACAAGGTTTTTATTGACTTGTCGAGGTAGTCATGTGCTTGCTTTGGCAGCCTGGAGCCTCACTTACTCACTTACCTCACTTACTCTTTTGAAATGTCTGCCAGTAAATGCACACTATATTCAACCTTTTCTGTTCTGTTTAGGCATCAAACTAGTCGAGCCTATACAAATGCATGCATCATATTACAATCTAATTATGCATCCATTGCTGTAGCAGTGGGGTGTCCAAACTTTGGCCACATACCTGTAGTGAAAAATTTAAGGATGCAAGGGCCACTTTGATATTTTGGAAAGTAACACGTATATATGCTTATAAGTTATATACTGTACATCTTTTAAAAAAATAGCCTGCATCTCAGCTTTGCGATATGGTGAAAAAGTGTAGTATGAATTTCAGTATGTTTTTTCAAAATATTTCAACTTTCCTCTAGTAAATTTTCTTCTTGTAGTTAATTCACTGTATTCACTGTATCACTGTTAAGACTGTATTCCCATGATGTTTTCACTTTTTGTCCAATCTGATTTTACAAAAATTAGAACCTGTTTTTTTGTGTCTCATAATATTAAGATCTTTAAAAAAGAAATAACATATTTTTTCTTCAATATTTCAAGTCTATGCTACTAAAATGAAATAATTTATCCTCATAATATTACAAGTTTATTTGCATAAAATTAAGAACTTTTCTTGTTCGTATGCAACATTTCTCTCATTTTGACTTTAATTCTTGTAAAATTACAGCAGGTTTTTCCATTTCTGCTGTTGTTTTCTTAAATATTCCCACTATTTCAACTTTGTTCTTGTAAATTTTCTCCTCATAATTATGATTTTATTGCCATAATCTTTTGACTTTATTCCTGTATTATTGTAACTGTTTTTGCAACCTAATTGTCAAAAAATTACAACTTTATTTGTTGTTTTGTTAAAGGCCCGGTCACACCGCCCGAACTTTGCTGTAGCGTTCCTGGAGCAGTGAAAAAAATTCATCACCGCTCGTAACCGTGCACAAAATAGGGAAAAAAATCAAAAACACGGGCATTGTCCTAGCTGAAGCCGCCGTTGCTTTAGCGTTGGTTTTAACGGTAGCGAACGTTGGTTTAGCGGTGACGCGAGCGTGGATAAAGCGGTGTTCTGCGCATGCGGGCTGGTGGCATCCTCATGAAGTGCTGGAAGGCTCGTGGATCCTCATTCCTCAGCTCCACCATCAGCTTGTCATACAGTCCATGTTCACGGCTTCTCAGTATCTGTCTGACCCACACAACTCTGTCTCTCCTTCTTCTCTCTCTTCTCCTTCAGTCAAGAGCTTGTTGCAATCTGAGGAGGTTCTGATTCTGCTGCTGGACTAGTGCACCAATCATAGCAAGTCTCTCAGCATCCACGGTAGTACAGTTTTACTGTAACTTTGAGCAAATTCGATATAATTGAGGTCTGCACTCAGCGGCTATTCCAAATCCTGGTCCATTTCTCCCCGTATTTATAGCCTAGCGGACCCAAGCGTCCACGAACTTGCGTCTAGCGCCGGCGACAAACTTTGACTGGGCGGTGTTGAGCGGTGATGAACTTTGCCGTGGCGGAAAATTGCCCGCTCCTCACCGCTCGCAATATTTTGTGCAGCTCAAAACTTTTGGAGCGGCAGGAGGGACCATCAGTGGTGGCCGAGCGTATACAGTGTTGCCTTAACATGGGCCAACTTCTGTTAAATGGTGGTGAACGGTTACGAGCGGTGATTAATTTTTTTCACCGCTCCAGGAACGCTACAGCAAAGTTCGGGCGGTGTGACCGGGCTTTAACATACTTATTATACTAACATTCATGATTTTAACATTATTAATAATATTACGACTTAAAAAACAATTTTCTTTAACATTTCAACTTTATGCTGTTAAAATGACTTAAAATATGTATTATGAATTATTAATTAAAATTGTATTTTTCTTCATCAAATGATGTTATTGTCATAAATGTGCAGCTTTTTCATGTTAGAGTACAACTTTTTTCTTTCTTTTTTTTTTTTTTTACATATTTCTTGAAAAATTACTCCTGATTTTTCCATTTTTTATGTTGTTGTACTTAGTTTTGTTTTGTTTTCTTCTTATTTTTATTTCTTATTATTATATTGACCTGAATGTGCCCCCTGCGCTGCACTCTGGACACCCTTGCTTTAGCAGCTACAGCAGGCCCTCATTTATCAGGGTTAATTGGTTCCAGACCACACCGTGATAAGTGATATTTTTCGTGGAGTAGGATTCATTATTTATAAATGGAATATTTTCATAGTTAGTGCATGGAAGACCCGTTTACCACCTTGTAAATACGTTTTATTTTTAAACATTATTAGAGCCCTGTAGAATGAAGTAACACTCCTATAGTCACCTTCACACTCCTATAACCCAATATAGTAGACATAATAACAGAAAATAAGACATAAATAAGATCCGTGCTCATGTGTGTTGCTGTAAATGTATTCCGGTGCCAGGGAATCAGAGTGGGGGCGAACAGGAAGTGACAGTTGAGTTTTAGCTCACACAGTAGCCTGTGTTACACCTAGGTCACAACTGGACGTGCGTTCTTTTTTGGGGTCGTGAGATTTATGATATTCTGCAAATGTCTATTTTGTTTTTTTTCGTGGAGAACGAAGCTGTGGTAACCATGAAGCAGTAAGATCACCCTCTCTCTCCGCCCCCTTTTTGCTCCTTGGCGATATCCATCCCATACCTGTAGTTTGTGCAAATACACCTAAAAATACACCTCAAAAGTATCTATATTTATATCTATCTTTTTATCTATCTATCTATCTCTAATATATCTATCTTTGGAGCCCGAAGAGCTGGTATCGGAAGCAACGATATTTCCTTATCGATCCGCACATCATCATACGGGCAGCGCCCTCCCTGCGTTTCTTGTATTTTTTGCATGTAGTCCCGTTTGTGTGACCTAGGCCGTGGGGATTATTGTGCCTGCTGTGAGATCATTCAGATCTGCAATAACAGTCGGTTGTTACGGCCATCAAGTCTGGTGCTTGTGTGTCCCACCCAACATTACAGTAACATTACTGACACCTAGTGACCCGTGTAGAATACTACATATCATCACAACGTCTTTGAATGTGTCTTCTGAATGCCTTATATTTGTATTTTACTTCATTAGCCATTTTTTTATGCTGGATAATGCTTCATTTTGGCAAAAAATAGGAAATTTGCTTACTTTTGAATAAGAATAGGCTGTATTCACGGCATGATTTATTAACTAATATCCGTCTATCCATCCATTTTCTATACCGCTTCCCCTCTTTAGGGTCGTGGGGGCATGCTGGAGCCTATCCCAGCTGACTTTGGGCGACAGGCAGGGTACACCCTGGACTGGTCGCCAGCCAATTGCAGGGCACATATAGACAAACAACCATTCACACTCACATTCATACCTATGGACAATTTAGAGTCGCCAATAACATGCATGTTTTTGGATGGATATTTTTGAAAAACCGTGGTAGAGTGAAGCTGTGAAATTCGAAGCATGAAGTGTGAGGGATTGCTGTATCATATTAGCGGCCCCTCCACAATTTTCCATTTTTCTGTATATGTCCCTCAGTGGAATGAGTTTGGACAGCCTGCTGTAAGCATTGGCGTGGCTAATATGTTACGTTGATACACGCGCGGATCAACTTGGGTTTCCAACGTGCTGGTAGTTGTGCGTGAAGCGCAAAATAAGGTCGGTTGTGTTTTTTTTTTTTTTTTTTTTTTGTCTCTCGCTGCCCGATGCGCATCATCAGAGGTTAAACACAACGGTGCGCTTCATCCAGCTAACGATGCATATGACAGCCCCCAAAGATTTCCCTGCCAGCAAACACAACGCTGAAATACACCAGCACAAGGAGTTTTAAAGACCGTTTAGTTTCTCGTATTGTCATTCGGCGTATCGATTGCCCCCTCCCGCGCCCTTCCCTGTCCCCCCCCCCCCCCCCCCCCCCCCCCCCCCCCCCCTCCTAATGAACAAATTGGATTTTTCACAGCTGAGCAGTTTGATGCTTTCCAGTAATTTTGTGTGTGCTTTGCGTGGGATTATAAAAGGCAAATAATTCACTCCCAATAAGCCCCGACTGTTCAAATGGCCCTGCTATTTAAATAGCATTCATTTGCTCAAATAATCTCTATTATGAATCTAGACGCGGAGCGGCGCGCTGGGTGCCGAGGCAGAGCATGCTGCCGCCGCGGCCAACGCAAACAACGGCAATGTTGTCACCCCCGAAGTTGATTTATGCACTTTTTCTGTTTTGCCAACTTGCTTAAAAGGTGGAAAGGCCAAGTCGATCACCATGACAGTATACACTGTCCCCCCACCCCCCTGCACCCCCCAGGTGCCACTTTAGCCCCTGTATCACACACACGCGCGCACACACACACACACACACACACACACACACACACACACTGTTTGTACTTCATGTTCTGGATAAGCCTCGCTGTCATCATTAGCAGGTGGATGCAAAGTCAAACTTTGTTCACTTTTGTTTGCTTCACTGTAATAAATCAAGTTTGTTGGTCGTGGTGGTGGTGAACAACAACCCCCCCTCCGCATCCCCGCCCGCATATTAGCGATGGTCAGCTACTGCTAAACAAGGACAAATGTGTCTTGAGATGTTACCACAGAGCGTGTTTTTGTCTGCCACGCCTCGCTGGGCTTCACAGACAAATTGAGCCGTGAACATTTCCCAACATTGGCCCAATGCTAACCTTTTCACCCCCCTGCCCTCTGAAAAATCTTTTAATAAAGCTTACTGTATTTTGAAAGGTTTGTCAAAAGGAGCTCTTGAGATAGAATATGCTTGAGCAGATGTGTAACACTATTGTCCAAGTTTCAGTACAACCTTTACAGTCCTCCTCCTTCTTCTTCTTCTTCTCCTTCTTCTACTTCTACTTCTTCTTCTACTTCTACTTCTTCTTCTTCTACTTCTACTTGTACTACTTCTACTTCTACTTCTTCTAACAATTGATAATTAATATTATTTAATATGTATTAATATATTTGTATTTATTATATTTTATTTTTGTGTTTTTATTTGTATGCCAAAAACAATATAAAACATAATATATACAGTAGTGTGAAAAATGTTTGACCCCTTTCTGATTTCTTATTTGTCACACTTAAATGTTTCAGATCAGATGAAACATTTAATGATATTAGTCAATGACAACACAACTGAACACAAAATACAGTTTTCAAATGAAAGTTTTTATTACTAAGGGAGAAAAAAATCCAAACCTACATGGCCCTCTGTGCTCCCTCGTTGGGACTTTGGGACTCTAGCGAACCACAGTGAGAGCCATTATCCACAAATGGCAAAATCATGGAACAGCGATGGACTTTCCCAGGAGTGTCCGACCAACCCAATGACCCCAAGAGCGAAGCAACAACTCATCCAAAAGGTCACAAAAACCCCACAACAACATCCAAAGAACTGCAGGCCTCACTTGCATCAATTAAGATCAGTGTTCATGACTCCACCATAAGAAAGACACTGGGCAAAAATGACCTGCATGGCAGAGTTCCAAGACCAAAACCACTGCTGAACAAAAAACATTAAAGCTCGTCTTAGTTTTGCCAGAAAACATCTTGATGATCCCCAAGACCTTTGGGAAAATACTGTCTTTTTTTGGAAGGTGTGTGTCCCATCGCGCGTAAATGTAATGCTGCATTTCAGAAAAAGACCATCATACCAACAGTAAAATATGGTGGTGGTAGTGTGATGGTCTGGGGCTGTTTTGCTGCTTCATGACCTGGAAGACTTGCTGTGATAAATGGAACCTTGAATTCTCCTGTCTACCAAAAAATCCTGAAACAGAATGCTCTGCCATCACTTGGTGACCTCAAGCTGAAACCAACTTGGGTTCTGCAGCAGGACAATGATCCAAAACACACCAGCAAGTCCATCTTTAAATGGCTGCAGATAAACAAAATGTTGGAAAACCCTCCAATGTGGCTGAATGACAACAATTCTGCAAAGATGGCGCTGTAAAAGACTCATTGCAAGTTATCGCAAACGCTTGATTGCAGTTGTTGCCGCTAAGGGTGACCCAACAAGTTATTAGGCTTAGGGGGCAATCACTTTTTCACACAGGGCCATGCAGGTTTGGATTTTTTTTCTCCCTTAATAATAATAAGTTTCATTTAAAAACTGCATTTTGTGTTCAGCTGTGTTGTCAATGACTAATATTTCAATTTGTGTGATGATCTGAAACCTAAAGTCAGCAGGGATAGTCTCCAGCAAAAAGATGGATGGATGTGTTTTAACTCATGTCAAATTGCTACAAGTTTTTTTCAGTGTTTTGCCAGAACTGATGTCTTGACAACCATTCAAGGATCACCCACACATTCATTCACAAATACATTTGGCACTACCTATTGGCACTCGCTCATAAACACATTATAACAGGACTGTCTGTGAATGTAGCTTGTCTTTCCACCTCCATACAATAGATGGCGTTGTACCTCTGCTTCTCAACACGCCTCATCCGTGCCTGCTCTACCAGAGAATAAGAAGACGTAGCAGGAGGGATCAGTGTTGCCAACTTAGCCATTTTATTGCTATAATTAGCGAGTATTCAGAGTATTCAAGTTTTGTACAAATGGAGTGACTTTTCATGGTCTTATTCGACACTAACATAAAAGATAACATAAAAGCACGTATCACTCCTCTGATCGAGCAGCAGTTGTCCCACAAGAAGCAACAAAAATACATGAATTTGTTTTTGTAAACATATTACTTTGCTTTTCATGTGTTTTGCTCCCACATGTCCATAAAAATAAAAAAAATGACATGCGTCACGGCCAGTTATGCAAATGAGCATCACTACACATCGACTGCAGTCCTTTGGGAGACACTGGTTTCTATGAGGTTTTAGTTTTGTAATGAGGTAACTGAGGTCAAGTGATATTGTTACGTTAGTTAGCCTCTCATTTTTTCCCCCGTTCTCCTTTTCTATTCCGCATGAGTTGGAAAAAAACAAATAAAACACCTGTCAACGTGCATTCACGCCCAATAACTTTGTGTCCTGTCGCTTCGCAGCTGCTGCGAGCTGGTGGCCCGCATGTGTCGGCGGAAGAAGGAGCTGAAGTCCCGCACCGTCTGGCTCGGCTGCCCGGAGAAATGCGAGGAGAAGTTCCCCAAGAACTCCATCCACAACCAGAAGTACAACGTCTTCACCTTTGTGCCAGGGGTGTGTTTGGCTTTTTTTTTTTATGCTCACGTTCCTGACCCTTTAAGTGCCATCAGCCTCGCCATAGCGGCTGTGCTAAGTGTCTTATCATTAAGGGTTCGTCATTAAAGATCAGAGCTACTTATTAGAAAGTGAATGGCGCCGTAATTAGGAGGGTCACTCACTCTGCAAGCTGTAAAATGTCAACTGTCTATTAGAGACATAGATATTTCTGCCGATGGAGAATACAAATGTCCCGTTTGTCCCCCTCCACTTTGAATTATTAAATACGCACAAATTGAGTTTAGCGGTGTGCATTCTTCCGCCGCCACCACCTAAAGGTCAGGGGGTTCATTAAGCGTGGATGCCTGCTTGCTTGCTCGCCTATTGATCTGGCCCGACACGGGACTCTCATTATTAAAAGCATTATTCAAAACCTGACCTTAGATCAGTAGTGTGGCCCGCAGCTGTTTTGTTTTTTTTGGTCTGCGGCACAATCTAAAAATATAATTTAACAAGGAAATGTAAAAAAACTAATAATAATGGAAAATGAGCAGTAATTTAAAAAGAATAAAGTAAAAATATTAAGAGAAAAAAATGTTCCTGTTACGAGAAAAACTTGTACTTTTACAAGAATAACGTAGTATTAGGAGGAAGTAAAAATATTAAAGAAAAAATACATCATTTTTTGTTGTAATAGGTTGGGGAAAAGTTATACAATTATGGGATTAAGGTCAAAATATTATGGCAATACAGTCATAATTATGAGAAAAAGAAGAAGAAAGTTGAACTATTTGGAAAAAAACCCCAGCAGAAGTGGGGAAAAAAACAGCTGTCATTTTAGGAGAATTAAAGTCTATATATCAGGGGTCACCAACGTGACAGGTAGCCCCCCACGACCACATGAGGTGCCCGCAAGCCTGCTTTTCATTCAGGTTTTCAGTTCATAATGAAAGAACAGTAGAAAGAAATGCATTCTGAAATACAAGATGTGAGTTGTGGACACCAGCATTTTGTTAATGTTCTGGTAAACAAGCATATTCGCTTTGTTTGGGTTTAAAATAAGCTCTGAAAGTAAATGTTACAAAAATGAGTCGCTCTTGGCCATTTTCATTTTGTAAAAGTAGCTCTCACAAGGACAAACGTTGGTGACCCCTGTTATATATTAACCTAAAAAAGTTGTATTCTAACAAGAAAAAAAGGTGCAATTTAATTTAATTTAACTTAAAAACTAGTAGCATAGAGTTGAAATATTAAAGAGAACATTTTTTGAAGTCCTGATGCGAAACAAACAAACAAAAAAAGTTGTCATTTTTGGAAAATTAGGTTGGGGGGGGAGTCTATGGGAATAAAGTTCAAATATTACGGGAATAAAGTCATAATATTACGAGAAGGAAATTTACAAAGTAAAGTTTATTTAAGAAGAAAGTTGCAATATTTGGAAAATAAAAAAATTGCAAACATTGGAAAAGTGCAAAGAGCAGAGTTGATGCTAATAGGCTTTTTCGGCCATATGACAAAGCTGAGATGCAGCTTTTTTCTTGAAATATACGTATATATCGCTTCTTAGCAGGGGTGCAACGATTCTTCGAATAATTCATGTACCTTGATTACAAAAAAATAATCAAGGGTTTTTTCTGCCTCGAGGAATCGCTTACGTCACCCACGTACAGGACGAAGAAGGAAGCAGAGGTTTGAAGGCGCGGGAGAAAGCGACAAGGCAACGAAAGAGAAGGAAAACCAAATGTAAAAACAGACAGAAAATGTGGCTAAACGGCAAGATGAACACCGTGACGTGTATCCGTTGTAATGAGGCACTTGCATACCACAACAGCACAGTTTATATGCTGCATTATCTCGTCCCGAATGAAGCGCAAATCAGTGAGATTAAGGTTAATGTACCTTACTAACATAACATGGGTCGTGTGGAGGGCTACCTTTCTCCTAATTATGACTGCTGTTGAATGTGTCGCAGTTTATTATGATGATAACGTGACTTCATACTGGGTTTATTTCAGCGACAGGGAGAGAGTGACAGAGCACAGTGATGTGCCTGCTCACGCAACAGTAATTATTGCACATGAATGTGGCTCAAAATCTGCCTTTGCTACCTCAAAATTAAAGCACAAATATAACTCCATAGATGTGCACCTCCAAAAAACGCTGCTCGTGAGGACTGACTGTTGTAACGCAGCACCTCAATCACCATCACTCGGTCACGTCAACAAGCACAACACAACAACAAGCACATAGAGCCGACGCCACTAGCCCGACCCCGACGAAAATCTACTAAAGTAGGGGTGCCCAAAGTGCGGCCCAGGGGCCATGTGTGGACCATGGCTCATTTGACATTGCATCACTGCAGAAAAAAAATACAATAAAAAAAAAAAACAGCAAAAATGGTAAAAAAAAAAAAAAAGAGCAAAAGGCACAACGAGAAAAAGCTGAAATGTTGACGCCAACAATCAATAATAACACAAAGCTTTGTATTTAAAGACAAATCTTTTTAATTTACTTGAAATACCTTTCTACAAAAATAAATAAATAAATAAATATACTGTATGTATAATTTTAATATACAGTTGTGTATACAGTATATACGATATGTATATTTAAATATATCATTCACGGTGGTGGCTAAGTGGTTAGCATGTTGGCCACACAGTCAGGAGATAGGGAACACCTGGGTTTGACTCTCTGTTGGGCATCTCTGTGTGGAGTTTGCATGTTCTCCCCGTGTGTGTGTGGGTTTTCTCCGGGTACTCCGGTTTCCTCCCACATTCCAAAAACATGCATGTTAGGTTAATTGGAGACTCTAAATTGTCCATAGGTATGAATGTGAGTGTGAATGATTGTTTGTCTATATGTGCCCTGCCATTGGCTGGCAACCAGTCCAGGGTGTACCGCCTAATTACGATAAGCGGCATAGAAGATGGATGGATATCGTTCACGATTCGGTTCACGGCCAAGACCAGAGACTTTGGGCTCAAAAAGGTTGGTGACCACTGGAGTAATGGAACAAGAAGTAATGTGTTCCACTACAGGTGTCTTCATTTTAGTTTGAACACTGCAAAAACTCAATATCTTATGATGAATATTTGTCTTATTTCTAGTCAGCCTGTCTAAGTTTAGGATTTGTAAATGCACAGACATCAATATAATGTAAAATGTCATTTAGTCTTCGTAATGTCTTGTTAAGTAATTATTATTTGTCTCCTTTTCCAGTAAATAGTTACAATCTGGAATGGATACATTAATCTACAAAAGCAACATAAGAAAATAAACCCAAGAAAATACATTTTGTTCCTATGCACAATGTAAATTTAAGATAGAAAAGGGTTGATTATCTAAAAAATTAAAACAATTGGTCGTTCATTATTTGGGGAAATGTTTTATTTTCTGTTGTGTATTTATAATTTCTCTTTAACAAGCAAAAATATGTTTTTTTTCAATTACTCGATTCATCGAAAACATTTTCAGTAGAATACTCGATTACTAAAATATTTGCTAGCTGCAGCCCTGCTGGTTAGCACATTTACAAAATATCAAAGTGGCCCTGGCATCTTCCATTTTTCGGTATGTGGCCCTCAGTGGAAAATGTTTGGACACCCCTGCCTTAGATTAATAGAATGGTAAGAAACCAGGCAGCAGTGAAGTATTGGGTTGTACAAGTAAATTCCACCTGCAAGCTTTCTGTCTGCACAATCTGCTCCCTTAGCACGATCATGTGATTCATTATCCGAGCCATAATGCACCTAGCGTAGTTTTTATTGTATATGTAAATACATGTTCTTGCTGAGTCTGTGTCTTCTGTCCTCCTCAGGTGCTCTACCAGCAGTTCAAGTTCTTTCTCAATCTCTACTTCCTGGTGGTCTCCTGCTCCCAGTTTGTGCCCTCGCTGAAGATCGGATATTTGTACACCTACTGGGCGCCACTGGTAAATCCTCGCAAATGTGACGGCACACTTTGATTGACGTCCTAGCTTTTTGTCAGATTGTTGCAGTGGACTAAAAAAAATGTGAATCATATTTGGAGATGTTTTTTTTAGCATGTTGGTTCCTGTTATGTACTTCTACACTACTGCAAACTACAACCGCAATAATAAAAATAATCATTATTAGATAATGCAATGTTTCCCATACAGTCATGGGAATACCTGGTCTGCCAGACAATAAGAAGACATTTCAGGAGGGATCAGTGTTGCCAACGTAGCCACTTCGTTGGTATATTTAGCGGTAGAGCTGCAACAATTAATCGCAGAGTATATGATGAATTCATTATCCAACTACTATTTTGGTATTTGATTGTTTCTAGATTTGAAAATGTAAATATAATATGTAATATATAATGTGTGAATATTTTTTTATTTCCTTAGTCATACAAGCAGACCTTTTATCTTCGTGTTTTAGATATTCAGCCGCTTTGGCTTTGGGAAACAGCGATGTCCATTTTTGATATGTTGCAGACCAAACCACTAACTTAACTGTTGGTGTTTGCTTCATATTGATTTTGTCTGGGGCAGGGGTGTCGAAAGTGCAGGCCGGTGGCCATTTGTCGCCCGCGGCTGTTTTATTGGCCCGCGGCACATTCTAAAAATAAAATTTAACAAAAATACTAAAACAAAAATAAAAGAAAAAGTAGCAGTAATTTTACAGGATTAAAGTGAAAATACGATGCGAAAAAAGTTGTAATGCAATGAGGATAAAGTCGTAATTTTACAAGTATAATGTAATAGGAGGAAAAGTAACGTGATTTTAGTAGCGTGAAGTTGAAATATTGAAGAAAAATGTTTTTTCAAAGTTGCACTATTATGAGGAACAAAACAAACAACGATAAAGTTGTAATTTTTGGAAAATTCTTGGCATGTCTACATGTATTGCTTTACTACTTCCAAGTCAAAAGGGCACATGTCCCTCGATGGAAAACGTTTGGACACCGCTTGTCTGGGGCCTAACCGATTACTTGATTAATCCAAACAAGTTGTAGATTAATGGACTAAGAAAATAATCGGTAGTTGTAAGCCCTATTTAGCGAGTAATCAGAGTCTTCTAGAATACTCTTTTTCAAGTAAGCGGCTAGTGACAAATCTAGTTTTGAGCTTTTTGGAGACTGACATGGAAGCGGGAGTTACTGTTACTCGCAGGCGGCTCCGTCTTGTTTGTGACAATGAAAAAAATGACAAAAAGAAGGACAGGAGAAAGTTCACTTGTCGATCTTAGCATATTTGTTTGACTTTTAATATTTTTTTACTCACTTTTGTGCAAAAATGCACATAACCCTTGTGTCTTGTTGGTTTCAGAGCTTCGTGCTGGCCGTCACCATGGTGCGCGAGGCCGTGGACGAGGTGCGGCGCCACCAGCGGGACAAAGAGATGAACTCGCAGCTCTACAGCAAGCTGACGGTGCGCGGTGAGTGATGGAGCATGCCATCGTTGGCACTTTGCGGCGACTGTTTGCTGACATTATGATAACGGATACTCTCCAGTATAATCGAGCCCTCCCCCGTGCAATTACGACCGGTCAACCCCCCTCAACTCCACCGGACCGGCTCTTGTAACACAAGTCGTAGCTCTCGCCGTAATTGCATCGATTTCTACCTCTCAGAGACGGTGTGAGCGAAAATGGTCTGCCTCAATCCCCTCGTGTGATATCTGTGCACCCACGCCGCCAGCGCACCTTTTAGACGGGGCCCCCAAGCGCTTTAAGACTTTGCAGTGGGATAGTGAGGTGATAAACATGAAAACAGGAGGCGGTTGCGTCATCAGGATGCAGGCAATCAATCTGTCACCTGGTGACATTTTTAAGAGCTTGTGTCATCTTCGGATGGTGGGCCACACACATCAATAGCTGGCGTATATTAACGCGTTAACAAGGTATCTTAAATGTGAAGACGGGGCTTGTTGGGGTTTTTTTGTTGTCTTTACAGCTGTCATCAGTCATTGTCTTGTTTGCTTCCTCAGGTAAAATCCAGGTGAAAAGCTCAGACATACAAGTTGGAGACCTGATTATCGTGGAGAAGGTGAAGCTCTTTCGTCATCCATCATGCGGTGACCTTGTTTAAAGGAAAACTGCACTTTTTTGGGGAAGTTGGCCCATCATCCACAATCCTTTTGTGAGATATCAGCACACACGGCTTTCTCTTTTCTATGCGTTCTAAAGATTGAAAAACTAGGGCTGTCAAATGATTACAAATTTGTCAGATGAATCACAGTTTTCAAATGAATTAATCATGATTAATCACCATTTGCAACTATGTCTGAAAAATGCCCAATTTTACTGTATTTTATTCAAAGAAATAAGACAGTATACAGGATTATACAGTATATATTTGTATGCCTTAACAGCTCCAAATGAAGTGAAAATTTAAATCAAGCTAAAAGATAGCACACGTGTCTAAAAATCTATTTACCTAACAATAGCTTCTTTAATAGTAGCAGAGCATTTGAGCCACACTTTAAACCATCTTATTATGAGCAGTGAGAGGTTGGCTTCAAAGACACCAGGCATGTTTATGATTTGGAGATAACATACACTACCGGTCAAAAATTGTAGAACACCAGTTATTTGTTGTAATTCAAGTGCTTCAAGTCCAATGAATAGCTTGACATGGTACATAGGTAAGTGGTGAAGTGCCAGAGGTTAAAGAAAACAAAAAACAGTAACATTACCCAAAACTGAAAAATAATGTGTATTTCAGAATTATACAAAAAAGGCCTGATTCAGGCACCACAAAATGGGTAAACAATTTAAAGCTGTTCTGCAGAAATGGAGGTTGATCAAGCCTTGGCAGTTGGTGCAACTAATTCCTACACGTGTTCCAAGTTCAGGAGTACTTACTACCTCCTCTGTCTGCATAACAACAGTGTTCGGAACACACTGTGGTACTATACCCTTGTGAACATCAGTTGAACAGTATTGTACTGGAGAAAATAATTTCTTGCTACAATTAAAATATAGGTTTTTCCACCATAATGTTCCAAAACCTTTGACCGGTAGTGTATATGGTGTTGGAATTGCACTGCGCTTGATCTGTTCAGGTCAGAATAAAGTTATAAAAGAGTGTCAGACTCTGTGACTCTGTGTTGAGCTAAACTGTGTCTGTCATCATCACAGAGGCGAGACTTGCCATGATGCATATGCGTCAATTAGGCTAAGAGAGTAACGTAATAAATGAATTACCGCCGTTAACGCGCTACAGTATTTTTGACAGCCCCAATAAAAAGAGGCAGCTAAGAATGCACGTAATGGGACGCATCTATTCCGCCTATAAAGTCTTCTGTAGAAAAATGGCAACAACGCTCAATTTACATAATGTGACCTGCTTAACCAATGTTCTTATGTTTCAAGTACATGGGCCAGACGTGGCCGACAAAGAGGCCGGGGGGGTCTGGTACTGGTCTTTGTTATTGTTAAACATTGTTACACCCAAGAACTACTTTACTGGCGTAGTGACACCACACCACACTGGCTAGCTACTAGCTTCACCACACACGCTCTCACAGTGCATCAGGCCACTATCGAAAGGTAAATGCTGCATATTGGAGCTGCCGCTACTGCTGTTGTGTGTTTGTTTTTGAGTTTGGAAAAGTTAACGCAAGGTGTAGCGTTCCTTTCTATGTTGCTATGCTATCAATGAGCTCAGGAAGGAAGTTTTGCTAATGCTTAAAATGACAAAAGTATTACATGTTATCATGAATGTGCCTGTTACTAATGCTCACAGCGTGGATATAAAACCATAAAACCTTGAAGGAGGCTTTTCGAGGTGTTTAATAGCAGGCTTTGTAGGTGGAATACTGTAGGTGTGTCCCATCATGTGCATTAATTAGCTGCCTCTTTTTAGCTGTTTTTATATCTTTATAATGCACAGAAAAGAGAAAGACTTGTGTGTTCATGTCTCCTAAGGGTTCTGGATGATGGGCAAAATTCCAAAAAAAGTGCAGTTTTCCTTTAATTATTCATCAGACTTTGGTGAACAAACTGTGTTTTTTCCACCCACCATTTTTGTAGAACCAAAGGATTCCTGCAGACATGATATTCCTGAGGACGTCGGAGAAAACTGGTGAGCGAGCAAAGATGGCGTGACCTGGACGTCTGCTTTAAATCCATCATTCCATCAGATGCAACGCGAAGATAAACGCAGGAGACGGAACGAATGCCGTCCTGGTGAACTTTATGTGCCTTGCGTGGCTCCTTAACAAAGTGTGTCAAGATCATTTGGGCGAGAAATTACTCGCCCCCCCAATCCGCCTCCCCCCGTGCGTTCTCCTGGTTTGTTGACATGATTGGATGAGGCCGGCCTGCGGTGCATATGATTTATGTCACATTGTTGGAGTGACGGATGAAGCAAATTCCAATTCATCAATGAGCCGCAGCCGCAAATTTGTGATGGGTGGAGGGGGGCGTCCGAGGGGAAAATGTTCCTGAGGACGTCGTCCCCATTAATCTCCACGGGGAGTTGCGGATGTCTTTATGCCTTGGACACGCGCGCGCATAAGCACATATTTGTCTTTCACACTGCCGAGAAGCATGAATCATCCTGCTGGTGTTAATGTTTTCCATCATACTTAACCCCCCGGGAACGCTTTATGGCTGCCCTCTAGCCTCCCTGTCACATCCCAGCTGACATCCATCAGTTTTGCATGTAATATCACCTCCCATCCATGCAGGTCACCGCGATGCACACTGCATGTCCGGCCGTGCGTGTGTGTGTTTTTTTTTTTTTTTATGAGAGCTCTTTTTATTGGCATGAAGGGATGCGTCCACGCACGGCAACAAGGCCTCTTTGTTGTGCGGTGGGGAAAGGAGCGGCACATATAACGCCTTCCATCTTGTGATCTTCCAGGAGCGTGCTTCATCAGGACTGACCAGCTGGATGGAGAGACAGACTGGAAGCTGAAAGTGGCTGTCGTCTGCACGCAGCGGCTTCCGGCAGTCGGGGTACGCCAGCAATCCCAATTGGCTCAGAGGCCCGAAAGCTTATACAGCTTATTGGGTCTTCTACCACATTATTTTGTATAGTAAACAAAGCATATGTGCAACAACCTGCAGATAAAACACACATTTCTTCCCCTAATCCCTTCTCTTTTTGATATATTTAAACATAGTTTTATCTGCGTCTAACATGACGTACTAAAATGCGCTGATTGGGCTTTAATGCTGCCGATTCAATACCGATCACATAGATTAATTATGCATTTTTCAATTTATTTCTAATGCTATTGGCTAATAATATAATGCTAATAATGCTAACATTAAGAGTGCATTAGCTGATGTAGGCATGATGACCACACCGTGACCCTCGAAAACTAACCATACTCCGCCAAATGTGTTCTTCAAATGCCATATTAAAGTTTTATTAACGTGCTACCCCCGCAAGATAGTTTTCGTGGCATGTGTTGATAGTTAAGTTCCACACGGGAGACATGATTGTTATAGTGGGAAAAGTGGGAAGACGACGCTGCCAAAGACGTTAGGTAGGGTAAGACACTACAATGCACAAAAGGGACACTGCGGCCTGCAATAGTGCTAGCCACAGGTGATTGGCTTTTGTGATCGGCGTTGAAAGGCATTTATTTTATTGAGTGATTAGTTGGAGCACCCCTAACTAAAATAATCATTCTGAGTACAGGAGGTCCTACGACGGCGTTGTAACTCGAGTTTTAGTGTTGTAACGTTGACCTAATTTACACCTAAATCACTGACACTGTATGCAGCACACATGAAGAACATACACAATACAGTAATAAAAAGATTAAATACAAGAATGAAATGGACATATCCTGTATCAGAAGGAGAAAGTCTCAATAATGAGACCGCAACGCTCATGATGGCTGTAAACAGTTAAAAAAAAAAAAAAAAGTAATTTTTTATTTGAGAAAAAAGTCCTAATTTCACAATATTTTATGAGGAAAAATTTTAGTGGCATAAAGTTGAAATATTAAAGAAAAAAAGAATACTCAAAAAAAATTGGTAATAGAAACAAAAAGAGTGAAGCTGTAATGTTGGGAAAATTTATTTGGAGGGAAAAGTTAGAATACGGGACTGAAGTCAGAATATTATAATACACAGAATATATCGAAGAAATAGATAAAAGAAAATTTACAAGAAGAAAGTTGAGCTATTTGGAAAATTACAAAAAAGAAAAAGCATCAGCAATTTTAAAAACTGCAGAAATTCTATGAGAATAAAGTCAAAATATTAAGGAAAAAAGTCATAATTTTTTTTAGAATAAATGTGTAATGTATAATCATGTATCAATTTTAGTTGAGTTGAAATATTAAAGAAAAAAGACATTTTTAAAAAGAGGTGGTAATAGAAACAAAACTAATTCAGTTGGAAGTTTTAGAAAATAAAGTCTGAAATTATATTACGAGAATAATGTAAAAATATTATGGGAATATTATAAAATTGTAAATATGATGCCCTAACACGAAATTTTTTATTTTTTTTTATTGGCCCATGGCACATTCTAAAAATCTAATTTAAAAAAGATAACCCAGCAACAATGGAAAAATCAGGTGAAATTTTCCAAGAATAAAGACAAACTATTAAGAGAAATACATGTAAGTGTTAATATAAAGAGAAAAATTTTGTAATTTGATGAGAATAATAAGAGAAAAAATGTCATTTTAGTCGTATAAAGTAATGGCAAAATATTAAAGAAAAAAATTTATATGAGGGAAGAAAAATGAAATTTGGGGAAAATTACGTTGGGGGGAAATTTATATTATTACAGGAATAAAAGGACAAAAGTCAGAATATTATATATAAAAGAAAATTTACAAGAAGAAAGTTTAAATATTTCAAAAATTGTAAAAAAAAAAAAAAAAAAAAAAAAAAAAAGCAGACATGGTAAAAACAGCAGAATAAAGAGAAAAGAGAAAAGAAAAAAGTAATCATTTTCTGAGAATAAACAGCTGTTTTTTTTTTTTTATTTGGCCCAAGGCACATTCTAAAAAAAATTAAAAGAAAAAATCAGCAGTATTTTACAAGAATAAAGTAAAAATATTAGTGGAAATAAATTATAATCTAACGAGGAAAAAACAGTCATAACTTCACAATATTATGTTGAAAAATAATGTCATTTAAGTAGCATAAAGTTGAAATTTGAAATATAATGTGAAAATATCATGGGAAGTTTAGAACTACAGTATTATGCCATAACATGAAATGTAACAAAATGCCACAACTTGAAACGTCATAAGACAAGGACTGCTTGCTGGAAGAGCTTGAGATTGGATCATCAGCGTGGTTCTGAGACAGGTGTATGAACCTTCTACTTGAGTTCTGAAATGGTCTTCATCTCCTCAGGACTTGTTCTCCATCAACGCCTACGTCTACGCCCAGGCACCTCAGCTGGACATCCACAGTTTTGAGGGAAACTTCACGCGGGTACGTGGGTTTGTTGACACATTTCATTTCCTGCTGGAATAAATCTTAAGCACGGAGATAGTTGACACAGAGGATCAGCTGCGCCATGTTGACAAGAGGCCACAATGGGGGCGCTTGTGTTCACGCCTCTTACATCACACACATGGGTCCCGCTAGCTCCATCCATCCTGTCGTACTTGTTGCTCCCAGTTTTTTATTAATAGCAGATTAGCACAGCCCCCACGGAGAGGAGAGGCTGCACTACAAAGGGAGGCTTTGTGGTCTGTCTTCACTCTTGGCCACACACCAGGCTTAGTGAGCGAGCACTTCCTCCACTTATTCATCCTCCGCGGCCTTCCTTTGCATATCGTGTGCTTTGAGTCAGAGCAGGATGGAGGGAGGGGGGAGAAAAAAGACGAGTTCCCACAGACCCCCTCGGCAAATGAACTTACCTATTTATGAGTGAGTGTTCTTTGTCTTCCTGGAGACAGACTTTATGGAGACACGGCGGCGGCGTGACAATGTCAGAGCGGTCAAGCGTTCTGCACCCCTGCCATTTATTTTTCATGCACCTCTTCACCGCTTTGCACGCATTGACAGGATGTGGCTGCTTGGGTATCATAATTATTATATCAGGCGGGGCCATTTGAGCCGAAACCGGATCCTGGACTCCTACGTTCCTGACTCAAAGCGTTTTCCTGCGTTTGCCTTTATTTTGGGGGCGGGGTTGAAACTGGAGCCCCCTCACAAGGGGGGGCCTCATTTTATCTGTAAAATCTCACCAACGTGACCTTGCTATACTTTCTTTTTTTCCTTCACTTAATTTAAAATGGTCCCATATCGCGGCGTGGATAAAAGAGCTACAGTATTGCTACACACCACACACCTCCTGTCAGCTGCTTGTAGAAACCACACAGACGCGTCACAATGTACATACTTTATGCTAAAAGCCATTGCTATCTGCACATATTATGGAGAATTATAACACACAACAGTGTATTATCGTTTGATGACATCATTGTCTAATTAGCAAAACGCTGACCAGCAGAGGTCTTCAAAAAGTCAGTTTGTGTGTGTCGTAAGAAACTTGTGACATTATCTCATGGTTTTAAGCTGTTATTAAACAACTGAACATCAAATTGTTGACTTACGAGCGTTTAATTTTGTTCAGCGGTAGAAAAAAAGACGAAATGGGATGAAAACCAAACATTTGAGTAAGCAGTTTATTGAAAACAAGCATTAATGTCCACTGCGATTTACTGGCGACCAGTCCAGGATGTACCCCGCCTCTCGCCCACAGTCACCTCCAGCATACCGCGACCTAAGTGAGGAAAAGCGGCACAGAAGATGGATGGATGGACAAGCATTGAAGAGAGGATCTCCTTGTCATGACTGTAATGTCGAAAGCCATTGGTACCGTCAGGATTACATTTTTTCTCATGAGAGAATAAAACGTTTTTTCCACCTTTCTATGTCCCATGTTTGGTGCTCTCATGTAAATTTCAAATGGCCGATTTTGTGGTGTTGAAGGAGATGAGGCCCGTGAAGACGTTTTTTCTTCCCAAAATCATACTCTGGCCAATGGCATCTGATTTTTACTGGACTGCACTTGGCATCAGTAACAACCTTCATTTGGGCCAAAAATGGTCCCGTGTCTTGACAGCCAATGGGATCCACCAGCTCAGACATTTTTTTGAGTCTACCGTTTGACTTTTTTGTTCAATAACCCTCAGGATGTTTGAAGACGTTTCAAATGACCTCAGCAGCAATTGCGTGATGGGGAGGCCTTGCTTATGTAGCTCAACAGTCCCACCACGTTCAAAGAGACAAAGCATTTTTGCCTTTGTCATCAAGGGATCATGATAGTGTGAATACCTGACAATAAATCATATTCAAGCCACATTTCTACCAAGATTTTGGCTTTTAAAAGCTGTGGTCTTAAACTTTTGATCGGCTGATGAACAGCCTATTTCACTTGAATGCTTCTTTGCAATAAATTGCTTAATCACTTTTTTGTCTCACTTCCATTTCTTCGATCGGATTTTGAAGCTCCACTTAGAACCTCCTTAAGATCCAAGAGTGCAAAATGTAAATTCTTGCAAGTTTTCAACCAGTCTTAAAATTTTGAACAGGAGTGCATCTAATAACTCATTGTATTGATAAAAGGATGTTTTATAATGCAAGTCAGTTGTGGTATGTGCGTATAAGGTGTGAAGCAGAATTCTGATATACAGTGTTAGCTCGCTACTTTGCGGGTCAACTTTCACGGATTCGGTCTTTCGCTGATTTTTTAAAGTGCAATTTTGCATGTTTTTTTTTTTTTTTTTTTTTAACAGCATATGAGCACGCATAGTGTTCTGCCTCCTTGTTGTATATTAGAGTGATGGCGATGCTCTGCTGCGTGTGTCTGTTTTTGTATTTACCACTGCTACCAGTAGAGGGTGTTGTATACTCATGAGACAGTTTGTCTCAGTAAACAACAGTACTAATTGGCTAAGGGAATCCGCCCATTGTGTTCTGCGTTCTGATTGGCCGTAGACCATTGTCAATCAATCACCTTCGTGCAGAGCTGCCTGTTTCCTGTTGTATGAGATCATACATGCTGAATGAAGGCAGAAGTTACGCGGCTGTAGGGCGCCTGGAATACTGTAAATGGATCTTCGGTTCATGGAGGATGAGGAGGAGGAATATATGATAAAATGTTAATGCCTGTCTGCGAAAAGTGTATAAAGTGTAGGGTGATAGATTTTACAGCCTTAAAACATAATTGTACAAAACTATAGTTGGCTACTTCGTGGATTTCACTTATTGGGAATCTAACCCCCGCGATAAACGAGGGAACACTGTACAGAGTTGTAATGACAAACTACACACAGAGTCCTGTTACAATGTGTTTATGAGTGAAGGTAAATCCATAGCGCCAAACCTAAAAAAACAATAAGATAAGGTAACGCCAAATCTATCTGTGGCGGTCCAGATTTTTTTGTGGTTCGCCAACACAAATAAATGAATGTATGGGAAACACTGGATCTATAATCAAAAGCGGCCCAAATGTATTTGTATATTAATATTTTATTCTTTCACTTCCTGTAATCTACGCATGTTTCAATGAATCCACTTTGTCAGTATTATAAAAGATGTAATAATATTCATGATGTTGCCCTCTTCTTTCCCCCCTGGCAGGAAGACGCAGACCCCCAAATCCATGAGAGCCTGAGCATTGAAAACACTTTGTGGGCCAGCACCGTGGTGGCCTCCGGTGAGTGCATTCGGGTTTCCAGAGTATTTGTTGTTCCTCGCAGCTGAGATAATCCTCCCCCGCAGAAGTCACTCATGTCAGTTGAGAGCGTTTGCGACGCTCCCAGCGATGGCCCCCCATCATTGATTTGTGGTGTCGGGGGCCTCTCGCTGCAACCCCACCCTGCCCGACAATGCCTTGACCTTGACCAGGAGAGCAAACACTTACGTCATTGTTGTTCTCACTAAAGCTTCTTCTTGATGCACACTTCAGAGTGGGCCACATCAGCATGTGACACACTTCACACTCCAGCTGTGACTGGAAAACACTTCCAGTAGTCCAGGGTTGTCCAAAGGGCGGCCATTTACAGCCCGCGGCACTTTTTATAAATACAATAAAATTTCAAAAACTGCAAAAATGTTCATACTAATAACTAATAACACAAAACCTTGTCTTTAAAAAAAAAAAAAAAAAATATATATATATATATATATATATATATATATATATAGATTAATTATGTGGTGGAAAAGGTTTGCACACCCCTGCAGTTGTCAAATTCAGTGCTGTATATATTTATAGCTATATATTTGTATTTATCAATCAGTATTCATATATATTTATATCAAATGCAAGTCTGAGAACAATTCCTCATCTCTCACCTTTGGAACTTTTTTTTTTTTTATTATTCTTGCCCTTTTTTAAGGCTTTGCATGAAGGTACTGCAGGCTCATTTATTATGAATGACCCATTAATCCTTTTCTTATAAGGCCACCGTAATGAATTGGCAAATAAAGATGGCGCCGTATCGATCAGGCGCCCACAGGTTGTTTGTGCGAAGGCGCTGAAGGTATTAAACGCTCGACTTGAGTGACAATGCGACGCCGCCGCCTTTCCTTTGGGCTTTATTGGTTTCCTCCATGCACTTCATCTTACTTGGTCGTGTGTGTGTGTGTGTGTGTGTGTGTGTGCGTGCGTGCGTGCGTGAGAGAAACACAGTGGAGGCTAATGAGCAGCATCATTTGTCTGTCTTTTTGGCAGGCACTGTGATCGGGGTGGTGATCTACACAGGCAAAGAGACCAGGAGTGTACTCAACACATCCTATGCCAAGAACAAGGTGAAGTCTGTTTTTGATCTTTTGGGGAACTCTACAGAAACTCCTTGAAGCTGTAGGAGTTAAGACACTATGATATTCTTCACAGTTTCATTATTTAATGTGCAAAAATCAATCTAAAGTACCAGAAGACATGCTACACAAGGAATGGAAGTTGGGGGTTTGGTGTGACACATGAAATTGTGTCACACCACACCAGCGAGATCTACACATTTACTCTGGAAAATTGGCAAGGAGGGTGCTATTTTCACTTTTCCTTTACACACAATACCATGAAAGGGATCGCCAAACAAAATCTCAGGGATGTCACTTCCGAGCCGATACCGATATTGCAGCTATCGTCTGATACTAGGGCTGTCCCAACATCTCATGTCACAAGATCTTGCGAGATTAAAACGTGACATTCCCATTCAGAAAAAAACTCTTGTGATAATAATAAATATAGAAATACATTAATGAACCAAATATTTATCATCAATTAATAAATGAAAATGAACTTGCCTAAATCAAACACATCCACCCGACCTAGTTTTCTGATCTGGGGAAAAAAAAAAGTACACGTCAAGGTGCAGAGCCTTCGTCCCAGCAGTCAACACTCACTGAGACGTTTGGTCAACAATGTGAACACAACCGGAACAGCGCAAAATGGTGTGCGTTCACAGAAAGTCATTGCAAAAGAAATGCTGCTCTTTAATACAGGTGAAAGCCAGCCTTTCAAGAAATGCTGCAAATGTTACAGTACAAATTGCATGTGAGAAAATACATGTCCCACACGGCAATTCCACAACTTTACAACAGTGAAAGATGACATATTAAAGGAAATGTTGCATTATGATGATGATGATGATTATTATTATTATTTTTTATTGTATATCATCATAACCTTTTGTGGTTTATTTGGTCTCCAAAGATTTTGACAATAATATTGTTTAGTGTCAATTTGTACAATAAACATTTAAAAACGTACCAGCACTATTTTATGACGCAGTTAAATGAAAGTTTGTTTGTCCAGTCATATTTTTTCATTATGCTTTTCTTAAAGTTAATGTTAAAGTCTCGTCTCGTCTCGTCTCGTCTTGTTTCGTGTCGTTCTCGTTCACTCAGTCCAGTGCAGGAGTCACCATCCTGCCCATTGCAAGCTACATTTGATCTTTGGGTCTATACCGCTTTACCGTGAGAATGTTAGGGAAAAAAATTAATTATTATATCAGTGCCCTCCTCTCCCGGAGAGTGACCAACAGGCACGCATTTTGACCAATGAATATGCCAATACACCTGGCCGCCCTCCAGGCACGCAACCCGCAAGCTCCAGCCAGGAGCCCAGTCCCCACCTGCTCTCCTCGCGCTGCAACAAGTGTTCAGCGACAAGCGAAAGAGAAAGAAAGACAATGACAGAGCGCAGCGATGTGCCTGATCACACAACAGTAATTATGGCACGTTAATATGGCTCAAAATCTGCCTCTGCTACCTCACAATTACAGCAAAAATATAACTCCATAGACGTGCACTTCCAAGAAAACCTTCGAGCTGCGGCTCGCTCGGGCTGACTCCTCAACTCTGTCTCCTCAACCCGCTCGCTCGCCCATGACACTGAGCCAATAAGCCAAGTTGTAGTTTGCTCACAGAGCGAAGATCCACAAAAGTAGGCATGGCCAAAGTGCGGCACGGGGGCCATCCGCAGCCCGTGAGTCATTTGTCATTGCATCACTGCAGAAACCCAAAATAAAATTCCAAAAACAGCAAAAATGGTAAAAACAGAGCAAAAGGAACAATGAGAAAAGGCTGAAATGTTGATGCCAACAACCAGTCATAACACAAAACTTTCTATTTAAACATAAAGCTTTAAATATCTATCACTTTTTACTTTTACTTTCTATGAAATAAATTATAATAATAATATAATATATATATTACTCAGAGAACAATAATCAACAACAGTAAGTATGAGAAAAACGGGCCCGTGTACTTCTTTAAGCATGTGGGGTATAGTTTTATCCGTAATGTAGTGGCGGCTGGGCTTAATTAAGCATTTAAACTCGACTTTACTCACCACCAACAGCGGCTGGTCGTCTTGTCTGTTATAGCCAATGACTTCTTGTCGGCTTGTGGGAGTTTCCTGTGTAACGCTGCTTCAAATAGGCGATGAATTTGGTTGAGTTTGGTTAGACTGCTTGTATTAGAGTGCCAATATCTGAGATTTAAATGCAGGCCGATATAATCCGATACTCGTGTTTTTTACTGATATTGCCCGATATCACATTGGATCGGGACACCTCAATCACAATTGAGTTATTTTTTTGTTTTATTTACTGTACAGCAGGGGTGTTCAAAGTGCGGCCCGGGGGCCATTTACAGTCTGCAGCTGTTTTTTTTTTTTTTTTTTTTTTTTTTTTTATTGGCATGTTCTAAAACAAAAGAACAAGAAAACAAAAAAAACCCCAGGAAAAATAGAAAAAAAACTGTAATTTTTTTGGGAATAAAGACAAAATATTAACAGAATAAAGTTATGATGGTAATAGTAAAATATTGCATAAAGTTGAAATAATAAAGACTAAAAATGTATTTTTTTGAATAGTCGTAATATTATGAGAAACAAACAAAACCAAGAATAAAGTTGCAATTTTAGGAAAATTAGGTTGGGTAAAAGTTTTACGATAATAAAGTCAAACTATTGTGAGAATAAAGTCATAATATTAACAGAAAAAAATTGCATAAAGTTGAAATATTGACTAAAAATGTATTAATTTTTTTACAGTCGTAATATCACAAAACAAAACAAAGAATAAAATTCAAATTTTAGGTTGGGTAAAATTTAAATGAGAGTAAAGACATAATATTACAAGAAAAAAGGTACGAGAAGAAAGAAAACAAATGAAAAGAAAAAACGATCAAAAAGTGTAACATAAGGAGAAAAAGTTCATACTAATAGTAAACTTTGTCATTGATAACACAAAGCTGAGATGCAGGCTGTTTTTTCTTTTAAAAAAAACATCTTGGCAGATGTACAGGGGTTGGCTTCTTTGTCCTTCTTCCCCACTCCTTTTTAAACAATGTAAGTTTAGTATAAGTAAATTGGAGAGGCTAACTAGTTAGCTCGGTAGCTTGCTACGTCAGTGGCAGCCGTCTGTTATGTTCCTGCAGTGATACCATACCCTGCGCAATGTGATGTAAACAAACACTAAAATTAACCACCAATTAACCACGATAAACGAGGGACTGTATTAAGCACTTTTTCCTGACCATAACTGCTATTTGGTCAGGAAAAAGCTCCATAATAATTTAGTAATAGCCGAAATGAGCTTAATACAGTAGCAGAGAGCTTTACAATGTCTTACCTGCTGCACAAGTCATCCAAGTTTTGCCAGCAAAAGCGTTTCATTGTGTTTCCTGTGTGCGTCGCTATTATGAGTTCTCCTTATATGGCCAAAACAAACAATTATGTTGATTGATGATGTGCAGGTTTTGAGAATGTTCACCAATAAAAACAGGAAACTAATGTGAGCAACATTTTTACTGCATCTCAGCTTTGTTGTGATTTCTTCTTAATGGCCCCCGAGCCGGATTTTGGGCACCCTTGACATAAGGGGGGAACCCGCCTGTCGAGCCTTTTCTCCTCCCCTGCATCTAATCAGCGATCAATCCTTTCTGTAAGGTTTTTTTTTTTTTTTTTACCCTTGACTTTCCAGATAAAGCTGGACTTGTCAATGGGGGGGAGAAAGGTCAGCGGCGGTGGCTAATTACCCAAAAGGGAAATTAACTAAAGAAGGATTTAAATGACATTTTAGTCGAAAAGTTAATCCTGCAGAAGCCCCATCGAGTGTTTTGTCCCCCGATTGAGTAGATTATATGAAAATGTGATTCCGCATTAAGAAGCCCGACACGGGTCATCTCACGGAGGTGTTGGCTCTTGTGTTTATGATGTTAAACATGCAGAGGTGCCACAGCTGCACACTCATTGTCATCCCAGACCAGTCTTTCCCATTCATTTATTTGTGGCGGTCTGCCACCGGTAAATGTGGATCGCACCAAATAAATTTGGTGCTACCTCACAGCTGGTCCCTCCCGTCATCTAACAGCACACCCAGGTGGCTCTGTTTTGTTTGTGACATAAAAAAAACACAGAAAGAAGCGACCAAGTGTTGTTGTGCATGAACGCCGACGTGCATCGTGGCCGGTGTTTTGTGTAAGACTGATTCTCTGAGAGGAATTCAATATTTCAAGGAGATGATGTCAGAAGTGCCAATATGGCGAGCGGAGATTGGGCCCAAAAGTCAATAGAGTGCTGCTAAAGTCGTACAACAGCGTTTTTGCCTCATATAATCGAGGCGGGACAGTGACAGTGATGTGGGATTGTCTCTTTGTGTGTGACGGTCTGACAGGCTGAGCACAAAGAGGGAACAATGTAGTTTGTCAAAAAGACTTTGATAAAGTTTATCAATGCTCTTTCCTCTCCTGTCTCTCAAACTGTCACATGTTAGGAATCAATGTCTGTACATTCCAGTGTCCTCCTGTTTTTGTTTTTTTTTAGCAACATACCATCCTGGAGATCCTGAAAAAGAGTCTTTTTTTCTGAGGAAAAAAAATTTAATGAAGCAAAAATCTGACAATGTGAAGGGGATCCACTGTACTGTAAAGCATTTTGAAAATAAATATTATTAAAAAAAAATTCTAAGTATTATTATTTATATTTATTATATTATACAATATTTCATATTATATAATTATTCACATTACGTTTTTATTTTATAATTACAGTAATATACTTTTTTAATAAGTACTTTTTATCACATGTATTTATTTTAGTTAAATAGTTTATATTTAGAGCTGCACAGTGACCTAGTGGTTGGTATGTTGGCCACACGGATCTGGATTGGAATCTCTGTTGGGCATCTCTGTGTGGAGTTTGCAAGTTCTCCCCGTGCATGCGTGGGTTTCCTCCCACATTCCGAAAACATGCATGTTAGGTTAATTTGAGACTCTAAATTGTCCATAGGTATGAATGTGAGTGTGAATGGTTGTTTGTCTATATGTGCCCTGCCATTGGCTGGCAACCAGTCCAATCCTAGTAAGGACAAGCGGCATAGAAAATGAATGAGTTTATACTTAATGCAATTCAAACTTTGCATTTTTTTTTTCCAAATTTTCTGTAATATGTTTAGTGTTGGCTGCATGGTGGTCTAGTGGTTAGCACGCTGGCCACTCAGTCACAGTCTGGAGATTGGGAAGATCTGTGTTCGATTCTCCCCTGGGGCATTTATGTGTGGAGTTTGCATGTTCTCCCCGTGCGTGCGTGGGTTTTCTCCGGGTACTCCGGTTTCCTTCCACATTCCAAAAACATGCATGTTAGGTTAATTGGTGACTCTAAATTGTCCATAGGTATGAATGTGAGTGTGAATGATTGTTTGTCTATATGTGCCCTGTGATTGGCTGGCGACCAGTCCAGGGTGTACCCCGCCTCTCGCCCGAAGTCAGCTGAGATAGGCTCCAGCATACCCACGACCCTACAGTAATGAGGAGAAGCGGCATAGAAAATGGATGGATGGATGGATGTTTAGTATTTGTGTTTTGTAAAAAACTCTATTGTTTATTATTATTATGTATATTATTTAATATTTATATTTATTATTTGTATTATTTTATATTAGGGCTGTCCCTATCCGATCCTCGGGATTGACTGCCGATCCGCTGTATTTTGAAGATGGGACAATATTGTATCTGCTTCCGCCACAAGATCGGGCCAATCCGGTTGCTGTATAATGTTCGTAACTCTGGGCCACACTCCAACATGGTAGGCGCAGTAATGCACCTCAAAGCTGGTTGCCACTCGACTCCCGCCACCCGCAAGAAGAAGAAAATGCAACACCACCATGCAGACATGTCCGTGGTGTACCGTGGTTAGTTTCACGTTGGACGTCGGATATTTGGTTGTGTCGCCACAACGGTACTTCCCCCTCACTGTGCCCATACTGCTGTGTCATGGTGCGGGGAGATCGCACGGGAAGTGCTGCTCTAAACACCGGTTGTTTATACTACGGACCGTCAATAAATTATTATTGCGTTGAAGAGAGTTTGTTAAAAATTTTCATATATATTCTAAATCACACCACAAATTGATCTATAACCATGTCAGATGATTAGTCCTACCTTAAAAGTGTTTTGCACGCCCATTTTTTCCAATTTTATCTTTTATTGGATGGACTTTTATTGGATCTTTTATTGGATTAGGGACCTGACTCTCAGAGGTTTGTTACAATACTTACATTGCATCATTTTTAATGCTTTGAAGAGCTATTTTTATTGCCATATTCGATTCCACAACTTCAAGTTTGTCAAAAAAAAAAAAAAAAAAAAGTATTGGTACTGGATCGGATCGGATCGGCAAGACTATAAAAAAAATTGGATCGGAAGCCAAAAAATGTGGATTGGGAAATCCCTTTTTTATATAGATTTATATTTAATATTTTTTTGGAAAAAAATACCTATTTTTGCACAAAAAAGCCAAAAAAACTGTTTTTTGATTAATGAATGCTGCATGGCGAGAATGTGTGGATCAGCTTTCACCTGCACATGGAGCTGGTCACACACAGGGAGAACAAACCATTTTGCTCTTAATGGCGTGGGGACGAATGAAGTAAATTCTGCTCTTTTATTCACTGATAACATCTTTAGGTTGAGGTAATTGAGCACCATGCCATCATACACCCCACCCCTTGACGGGGTGAATAATGACTTCATCTGATCCCCAGCAAGGCCTGGAACACGTAGTCCGGCCATTGTTTCCGTTTGAAGGAGATCCTTTGCTTTTCAGCCACGCACTGTGCTTTCTGTCTTAATTTTTCTTCATTTTAATCCACCACAACCCCCCCTCCTATTTTCCTCAATAGCTCAAGCATGAACCATGTAGCAGGGCTCCGGGTGGTGGGGATGACGCGGTACCCGCCCACCCAGCTCCACTTCCCATACTTGGCTACTGGGAGTTTTAACATCCACCGATAAATCAGTTACACCGGTCTCCAGGGTCGGGATGGTCCTGGGGGGAATGGGTTTGGTGGGGGTTCAGTAAAAGTGGAGGAATTCACCTTCTCTCGCCCCCCTCCCTTTGACATGCACTCCTATTCAGAGCAGCTCCTTCAGCAGAGGGAGATGTTATGTTGGTTCTGCTGTTTTTTGTCACATGAAAGCCCTCTGTGTACGGGCCTAGGCTGCCAGCGCTGCCAAAAAGGGGTAGGGCGCTTCTTTATTTGACATCTTTTTCCCACATGCTCCATTGGCTGCGAGATGCACTCGAAAAATAAAAGACAACTTTAGGACACCCCCCACCAACCCCCTTTCTCCCTTTTTTTTGGTCCCTCTTTCTCCAGAGCGCCATCTCAATATGGGAACCTCTTTGACCCCTCTACTCGCATTCAAGTATTCAATGTAGTAAAAAAAAAAAAAAAAGCCAGCAATAACAGTGTTTATGTCGTACACACGCTTTGCATGACAAAAGCCTGCAGTTAGCAACGTCTTTCATGGGCTGTGTTTGAACGTTTTGGGAACAGATGGGATCATAACAAAGAGTGCTCTCTTGCGATGATGAGTACCGTATGTTTTTAACCAATCACAATATTAAAAACACAACAAGCCTACGTGTGTAGCGCGGGCCTTTCCGAGCTTTTCTCCCCACGAGGGACGCATTCAGGAAAAAATTGAAGGCTGCTGAGAGGCCATTTTGACACATTTTGTGCATGAAAGAGGCTGCCTCAATTATATATATTTTTTTTCTATATGCTTTATTGAGCATCAACAAAGCAGTATAATACAGTGTATACAAAAGTCACAACTAACAATGCTCACATTTTTTTTTGTGGAACATGCATCCCCCACACATCGGGTGATGGAAATGCAGTTTTTAAATGAAACTTTTTATTATTAAGGGAGAAAAAAATTCTCAACCTACATGGCTGTGTGTGAAAAGTGATTGTCCCCTAAAACCTGATAACTGGTTGGGCCACCCGTAGCAGCAACAAATGCAATCAAGTGTTTGCGATACCTTGCAATGAGTCTCTTACAGCGCTGTGGCCCACTCATCTTTGCAGAATTGTTGTCATTCAGCCACATTGCAGGGTTTTCCAGCATGAAGCGCCTTTTTAAGGTCATGCCACAGCATCTCAATAGGATTCAGGTCAGGACTTTGACTAGGCCACTCCAAAGTCTTCATTTTGTTTTTTTTGCAGCAATTCAGAGGTGGACTTGCTGGTGTGTTTTGGATCATTGTCCTGCTGCAGAACCCAAATTGTTTTCAGCCTGAGGTCACAGATGGCCGGTCATTCTCCTTCAGGATTTTTTGGTAGACAACAGAATCCATGGTTCTATTTATTACAGAAAGTCTTTCTGGTCCTGAAGCAGCAAAACAGCCCCAGACCATCACACTACCACCACCATATTTTATTGTTGGAGTGATGTTCTTTTTCTGAAATGCAGCGTTACTTTTACGGCAAATGTAATGGGACACACACCTTGCAAAAAGTTTAACTTTTTTCTCGTCAGAACAGTATTTTCCCAAAGGTCTTGGGGGTCATCACAATGTTTTCTGGCAAAATTGAGACAAGCCTTAATGTTCTTTTTGTTCAGCAGTGGTTTTCGTCTTGGAACTCTGCCATGCAGACTGTTTTTGCCCAATGCCTTTCTTATGGTCGAGTCATGAACCTTCACTGAGGCAAATGAGGCCTGCAATTCTTTGGATGTTGTTGTGGGGTCTTTTGTGACCTCTTGGATGAGTCGTCGCTGCGTTCTTTGGGGTCATTTTGGTTGGTCGGCCACTCCTGGGAAGGTTCACCACTATTCCATGTTTTTGCCATTTGTGGTAACTGAAATGTAAAGGTTGAAATAGCGTAGAAATGTGTTGACATTGATTCATCAATTGAGGATCGAACCAGCAACCACCAGGTTGGGTGACAAACACTATGACTTGAGCCATGCTACTGTGCACAGACAAAATACAGTGTTACATGTAATGTTAAATGTAAAATGAATTTCCATCAGTAGTTGTTAATGATTATAGCAAGATCGAGGAATCTATCAGTTTGGCATACGAACACTCTACGACCCAAACCGTGCCACTGTGTGCAGGCTAAAAACATTGTTACATGTAATTTTAAATGTAAAATTATTTTCTACCAATAATTGTGAATGATTACAGCGTCAACCTGTGGAAATTTTGCCTATTCATTTTCAATGGGAAAACTCATTTAAAAAAATTATGAAATTACAGTAAAAGTGGGAGGAACTCTTCATAGATAGTCTTGATGTCCTGAATGAACTGAACATTTTTATGTTTGATTGGTTTGAATCGGTTGAGAAATGTGGGGGGAGTTAAAAAAAAACAAAAAACGATGGGAGCTGAAAATGGCCCTGGGGCTGCATGCTGGATACCCCTGTGTGTATTTGCTTTATTATTTACGCCCTCTTTCTTTTATTTTTTTTATTTTTTTTAACTTAATCTTTGCACAGGTTGGCCTGTTGGACCTGGAGCTGAACCGACTCACCAAGGCCCTGTTCTTGGCTCAGGTGGTTCTGTCCATTGTCATGGAAGTGCTGCATGGGTTTGTGGGCCAGTGGTTCCGTAACCTCTTCCGATTTGTGGTGCTCTTCTCGTACATCATCCCCATAAGGTACCTCACTGTGCTCAAACAAATAGATTTTATTCATCCCAGTTTGACTCCTTCGGGAATACAGTATCTGTTTTTCCCCGGTGCAGCTTGCGCGTGAACCTGGACATGGGGAAGGCAGCCTATGGTTGGATGATCATGAAAGACGAAAACATTCCCGGCACTGTGGTGAGGACCAGCACTATCCCGGAAGAACTGGGCCGGCTGGTCTATCTGCTGACGGACAAAACAGGCAAGAGCCGACCCGATTTGTACAATTCAAGGCCTGGGGCGCTCTTCACAATTCGCCACGATGGCTGCTTTTTATAACATGTCAGGGTGATAAACTCCAGCGCGCCTTTTCACCTCGACCCGCTGATCTAGGTAGGAATGGATTAGCCTTTAGTGCTAATTCATCCAGGTTGATGGTTAATAGAAAGAAGAGCAATCAATTAGGAATTGGTTAAAAGCTCGTGGCTCCCCACGTCAGCAGCGTTCCGTTCTAGGAGCGCACGTTCTGGCAGCAGCATCCATTAGACAGCCGTTATTGTCATGGTTTTGGCTTGCAGTGTTTTGTTTTATCTGTTAATTACAAAGGACACACAGTCTATATTGACAGGGAGTTTATGGTCAATGAGACAGGTCATGTGATGCATCATGGATGTACCCCTCTACTTTTGTTTAAAAGTTTCACTTATCACCAATTCTTCCTCTTGGCAATACATTTTGCAAGACGTCATGTAGGAATCTCAGGCCTCCTGATAATGTATATAATGATTTAAATAAAAACTATATATACACTCCTGAGCAAAATGTTAAGACCAGTTGAAAAATTGCACGAATTTACATTTTGCATTTCTGAGCTGTTCTACTGTAAGTAGAACTTCAAAATGCACAAAGAAGAGTTGGGAGCGAGACAAAAAATGTTTTCAGGAAACAATTGATTGCAAACAAGCATTAAAGTTAAATAGGCTGTTCATCAGCTGATCAAAAGTTCACGACCACAGCCTTTAAAAGCTAAAATCTTGTCAAAAATGTGGCTCCAATGTCATTTTCTGTCAAGTATTCATACTGTCATGATGGCAAAAAAAGCTTTCTCTCTTTTAACACGGTACCAACTAGCTTACCAACTAGTTACCAACTAGCTTACCAACTAGTTGGTACCAACTAGTGCTGAGGGAAAGAAAAAGGAGACACAACATGTCCAGAGAGCGCTCTCAACCTGTGGGTACCCGCGGTGGGCTTTTAACAAATGTCAAAAGAAGAGAGTAGGGAAAGAAACCCAAAAGCCCACAGAAGCAAAAAGGAGAGGAGTGGTAGTCCCTTATGTAGCGGGGGTCTCCGAAAAACTCCAGAGGATCTTATGGCAACACAAAATTCCTACCTATTTCAAACCAGTAAATACCCTGAGACAAAAATTAGTGCATCCTAAAGACAAGGCTCCAAACCAAAAACAAAGCAATGTGGTCTATTCCATCCACTGTAAAGATGAGGAATGCAAAGAGCACTACATTGGGGAAACCAAGCAAATGCTCCAAAAAAGGCTTTATCAACATCGCAGGGACAATTCTAGTGGTCCTCAATCAGCAGTACATCTACACCTTAAAGCTACCAATCACTCTTTTGAGGACAGCGAGGTAAAGATTTTGGCCAAAGAAAACAGATGGTTTGAAAGAGGAGTAAAGGAAGCTATTTTTGTCAAACAACAGAACCCATCATTGAATCGGAATGGTGGTTTGAGGTTTAATTTGGACCCTGTGTTCAGCAGGTTACTGAGACCAAAACCCACAGCTCTTAGTCTTGCAAATGAGGTGAAGCCAGGGCCGAGCCAGAACAATAGATGCTAACGAGCCAGTATCAGAGTCGTTCATACCCAATTCAGGGAGAGACACTTCCCTTTTATCGGAGGTGTTAATAGCAGGATAGGATTATACCACTACTCCGCCCAGGCTTAGTGTAAGGAACCAATAGTAGGAGGGTGTTGGCACACCAATTCCGCCCACTCTTACTGTATTTAAAGCCTAAGCTACCAGCACTTATTAGTTCGCTGACGAAGCTCTTCGGATGAGGAGCGAAACGTCTGACACCTTCTTCACAGAAGTACAGATGACGTCTCAAGAAGCCTTTTCCTTGATGGACAACTCCTGTATGACTGAGAGCCTACACAGAAGCTAGTGGTTAGCGTTGCTGAGCCAAGTGGCGCGACACCGGAGCCTGACACTGGAAGCAGTTCAGAGTTCAAAAATCAAAGATGGCGCCCTCCGTGGCAGACGTCTCTGTGACACTCTCCCGTGTTTTTCTATTTTTTGCTATTTTATTGTTCATTTTGGACATTCAACACACTCACGCAGTACATTACAACAGAGAGACACTTTTGAACATCGGCAGGGTTCACCATGAACCTTCATTTAGCCTCTCAGACTTTGCCTTTCTTCTGCGCCGGGAGAACGCAGCAGCCTGCGGACCTGGTGAGCTGAATACCCGGCGAGCAAGGCATCCGAGGCGTAAACGAGGCAAGCGAGCCGGCCTGCATGCTAGGCTAAAAGCTAGACCGACGAGGCCACCACTACCAAGCCTGCTGCTAGCCAACGTCCGCTCTCTTGAAAACAAGATGGACGAACTACGAGCAAGGATTACAGCTCAACGTGAGATCAGGGAATGCTGTGTCCTCACCTTCACAGAAACCTGGCTGACGGAGGATATACCGGACTCGGCGATCCAGTTGGAATCATTGCTGCTTACCGGGGAGATCGGACTTTAGCGTCTGGTAAACACAGAGGTGGCGGCGTCTGTGTTTACGTAAACAAACGGTGGTGCACAGACGTACAGACGATGGAAACGCACTGCTCGCAGGACATTGAGCTGCTGATGGTGAAATGCAGACCTTTTTATTTGCCTCGTGAGTTTAGCGCTGTGTATTTAACTGCTGTTTACATCCCACCACGAGCTAACACTGCTAATGCACTAGGCCTCCTGCATGACATCATTGATAAACACGAGACCAAACACCCAGACGCTGTATTCATCATATCTGGCGATTTCAACCACTGTAACCTCAGGACTGTCCTCCCCAAATATTACCAGCATGTGAGCTTTCCCACAAGGGAAAATAACATCCTGGACCAAGTCTACTGCAACATGAAAGGTGCTTTGAAGGCTGTTCCAAGACCCCACTTTGGAAAGGCTGACCACATCTCTATATTCCTTTATCCAACATACAGACAACTTCTTAAAAAAGCTCCCCCTGTACGTACAGCAGTTAAAGTGTGGAATGAAGAAACTGATCAAGTACTTCAGGACTGCTTTGGCTGCACAAACTGGGATGTGTTTAAAACTGCAGCGGGGAGGGAAGATTGTACTGTTGATTTGGATGAATATGCTTCTGCTGTTACTGGCTACATTAGCACATGTATAGAGACTGTTACCACCACCAAGTATTACAGAAAATACCCTAACCAAAAACAGTGGATGAACTGTGATGTAAGGGCTAAGCTACGTGCTCGTTCGACTGCATTTGTCATGGGCACCGCTGATGTCTACAAAAAGGCCAGATATGACCTGAGGAGGTCCATACGAGAGGCCAAAAGACAGTACAGACAGAAGCTGGAGGGCTACTATTCCACCTCAGACCCTCGGCGCATGTGGGCGGGGCTCCAGCACATCACAGACTATCGACAGCAGAGTAGCGTAGCCACGTCCAGCCAAACCACACTTCCTGATGAGTTGAATGAGTTCTATGCCCGCTTTGACACCCAAACTCCTGATGAGCAGAGAGGGTGGCTGAACCTGGGGAGCACACAGGACTCACCTCTCATGGTGACATCAGCTGATGTGCGCAGGGTTCTAAACAAAACAAACCCACGAAAAGCAGCAGGGCCAGACAACATCTCAGGACGTGCACTTCGGGTTTGCTCATCAGAGCTAGCTGATGTGCTTGCTGACATATTTAACCTGTCGCTTGCACAAGCATCTGTACCGACCTGCTTTAAGTCCACCACCATAGTGCCCGTACCCAAGAAGAGCAACGTGACCTGCTTGAATGACTATCGCCCTATAGCACTCACTCCTATTGTTATGAAGTGCTTTGAAAGAATAGTCATGACCCACATCAAACAGAGCATCCCGGCGGCAACTGTGGACCCTCTACAGTTTGCATATCGCCAGAACCGGTCCACGGATGATGCAGTCAACACTGCCATCCACACAGCCCTTTCTCACCTACAGGGCCAGGACACATACGTCAGAATGCTATTTATAGACTATAGCTCTGCTTTTAATACAGTCTGCCCCCACAAACTCACAAATAAGCTCCTCACACTTGGCCTGTCTCCCTCCCTCTGTAACTGGGTGTTTAACTTTCTCACAGGCAGACCCCAGTCAGTCAGAGTCCACAACCGCACATCCAGCTCAAGAATTGTGAGCACTGAGTCCACTCCTCTACACGCTCTTCACCTACGATTGTGTGGCCTCCCAGAACAACACCAGCATCATTAAATTTGCGGATGACACTACAGTCATCGGACTGATCACTGGTGGTGTTGAAACATCATACAGAAGAGAGGTGGCGGACCTCATAGCTTGGTGTCGTGATAACAATCTCCTTCTCAATACAGATAAGACTAAAGAGATGATCATCGACCCAAGAACAAGGGAAAAGGAGCCGCATAGACCCCTGTTTATTGATGAGACTGAGGTGGAGAGGGTGAAAACCTTCAAGTTCCTTGGCACACACATCAGCGAGGACCTCACCTGGTCTCACAACACCCAACAAATTCTGAAGAAGTCCCAAAGGAGACTGTACTTCCTGAGGAGACTGAGGAAATTTGGCATGCCCACCACAATCCTGAGTTGCTTCTACAGATGCACTATCGAAAGTGTCCTTACCGCCTCCATCACTGTTTGGTACGGTAACTGTACAACACGTGATAGGAAGGCACTCCAGCGGGTGATCAAGACCTCACAGAACATTGTTGGGGCAGCCCTCCCCTCACTGCAAGACATTTATAAATCTAGAGTCCTACGCAGAACACACAACCTCATCAAGGACAGCACACATCCACAACACTCATTATTCACACTCCTACCGTCAGGCAGACGCTACAGGAGTTTGAAGTCCAGGACCACAAGGCTGGCAAACAGCTTTTACCCACAGGCCATCAGGCTCCTCAACGAAGCACTCGCACACGCCGCACGCAACACACGCACACACTCATAGCACTTTATTTATTTATTTATTTGTATTATTTACTTGTATTAATGTCTCTTCTGTTGTTGTTGCTTAATTTATTGGTATATATGTTTATGTGTTTATGTTTCTATGTTCTTATTCTTTCATTTGTTTTCTTTCTTTTCTTGGGAGAATGAACAGAATAAGATTTTCATTGCATGGTATAACTGCTGTTGTACTATGCACATGACAATAAAACTCTCTTGAATCTCTTGAATCTTGAATCTTGAGTTGGGTGACTCAGAACCCGACCCTGATTCTTCTGACGAGTGGCTGCCATCTGGATCGGTCAGCACCAGGGATTCATCCCCACATCCAGCAGAACCCAACGTTACTCTGCTTGAATTTGGTTCTCTGCAGAAAAAGCTATTTTTTCTGTTTATTGGTCAAAATCAGGTGTTTTTGCTGAAACTACCCTATGTTCTACCGCCAATGTCTAAAGACCCAAAAAGGCTACAAACTAGCTCTTTTTTTCCGATTCTAAAGTTTCTTTAGATAGTTTCAATGTTTATGTAGTCCTAAATGTCAATATTCTGTGGGTCTGGCAGTATGGCGCTCTCTGCTCTGAACATGGCTGGCAGTCAATGAGTTAAACACCAAAGGTTGTTGTAAAGCAAAACAGTCTAACCAACACACGGTGTTGCTTAGCAACAGCAACAATGCCAAAGAGAGATGAGAAGAGAAGAGGATGTCAGCTCGAGTAGATCGGGTCGATCTACCCCGGAGTTGATTATATACATGGAGTCACCTAAGAAAGAAGTTGCGGCATTTATACCGACGCTGCTGCAGAGGCTGGCCGGAAAGCACTTGAACGTTCTGAAGCACCAGCTGTCCAAGCGCGCAGAATCACTACTGGAGAGATTGACGACGCAGTCGCCAACTCAATTGTTGCTATGATGGAAAAGCAACAAGAATTAAGCGATATGATGAAAAAGCAACAAAGAACCGTGGAACTGGTACTACTGAAACTACAGAGTCTGGATGATCTGGAACACAGCCTGAGAGAGGAGAATAAGACATTACAGGATAGTAATGCTGCATTGAGTGCCACTCTCAAACAAGATAATGACGAAAAAGAAAAAAATCATTGAGCATTTGAAGAACACTGTTGATGACACAGATCAGAACACACAAATGAATGACGTGATCGTGAGGGGGCTTCAGATTAAACCCAGGTCTTATGCCAGGACAGTCGGGAATAGAGATGAACCAGATGAAATGAATGTCATTTCTACAGATTGCCACTTTTCTACAGTCAAAGGCGGTGGATGTAGACATGCAAACTATCAACACTTGCATCCCACTCTAGGGCAGGAACAGCACCACGCCCGTCATCATTGTCAAGTTCAAGGAAATTCAAAACCGCACTTCTGAAACAGGGAAAGAAGCTGAAGGGTATAAACGTCTATATGAATGAGCATCTGAGACATAACGCAACGCTGAAATCGCCAAGAAAGCATGAGATCTGAGGAAGCAGGTAAGGATCCAAGGTACTTGGAGTGCCAACTGCAAAATTTTCAAGTTAAAGACCAGATGCCAGAGTGCTTGTTGTCAAAGACATCAAGGATGTGGATAAATACTAAAGATTATATCAACACGACAACAACAAGATCTACAATTGGACAACTGGACCTTTTGTTTCACAGTCCACAAACAAATGGAATAGGGGAAAAAATAGATCAGGACAATTTTTTTTTTCTCTCATATCAGAAACGACTGTGGTTACTGCACGGAGGAGTAATACAGCATCAACATTAATATCGGCAATATCGGCATAATATCAATTATCCACAAACAGCAGAAGCGTGTATGCAAATTATAACATCAGACATATTTGAATCAATTCAAGGTTGTGTTGTTGCTTAATTTATTGGCATTAATGTTTCTTCTGTTCTTTTTCATTTTCTTGTGTTTTTCTTTCTTTCTTTTTTGGGAGAATGAACAGCACAAGAATTTCATTGCATAGCAGAACCACCAGTTTTACTGTGCATATGACAATAAAACTCTTGAATCTTGAATTGCAATCTCGGAAACTTGGATTAATGTCAGCAAAGGCATGGACTTTGAGCTGGAAGGTTATGAAATGATCTGCATTTACAGGAATAACAAAAGTGGAGCAGGAGTGGCAGTGTATGTGGACAAACATCTGAACTACTAAATGGTAAAGACCATGTCATTTCGTATTGATAACATTTTAGAATGCTTAACGATTAAAATCTGTAAAGAAAAAAGCAAAAATTTATTAATAAGTTGTTTATAGGGGTGTTTAAAATAATCGATTCGGCGATATATCGCGATATTACATCGCACGATTCTCATATCGATTTGAATTGATATCAGGTGAATCAGATGTTTTTATATGTATTTTGGGGGTACTGTATTCATTGCAGTTCCTTTTGTCTTGCACTTACACTCCCGGTCACTATCTGGCAGCGTTGGCAGCACACCACCCAAGCCCGCCAGAATAATAATAGCATCTCGCGAGAGTTATTCCACTATATTATATTCTCATGGTGTTTAGTGAACAGCTAAAGTTTCAACATGGAGAGGGAATTACGAGATGCTCTCAAGCACATTTATAAATCTGCAATTTGGACTCATTTTGACTTTTACAGCACCACAGACAGGGCCCAGATTATGACAAAAGCTACGCCATCTGCAAAATGTGTTACGCGAGAATCAAATACTGCGGAAACACCACGAACCTCCGTGCACATGTTGCCAGACATCATGGCGAAGTGCAGCTAAAGGGAAAACAAGCGACTCGTCTCAACTAACTCTTGAACAAGCTAATTTAGCCAAATTGTCTTCAAGCTCACCGCGTGCCACCAAAATAACACACTCAGTGACCTACTATATGTTGTATGTACTTTATTATGTACTTTATGTACTTTATTTATCCCACAGCGGGGAAATTTACTTGTTACAGCAGCAAGACAAGTAAAGAGAACAGTGTAAAGAAAGCATAGTGTCTACAACATGGTTCAGGTGGTGCAGGTGTTGTAGAGCCTGACAGCGGTCGGTATGAAGGACCTGCGGAACCTCTCCTTCTTACACCGTGGGTGTAACAGTCTGGTGCTGAAGGAGCTGCTCAGGGAAACAACAGTGTCATGTAGCGGGTGAGAGGTGTTGTTCATGATGGATGTCAGCTTAGCCAACATCCTTCTCTCCCCCACTTCCTCCACGGAGTCCAGAGGACCGTCCAGGACAGAGCTAGCTCGCCTGATCAGTCTATTTATCCTGCTCCTGTCCCTGTCCGTGCTGCCCCCTCTCCAGCAGCCCACAGCATAGAAGATGGCTGAGGCCACCACAGAGTCATAAAAGGTCCGTAAAAGAGTCCTGCACACACCAAAGGACCTCAGTCTCCTCAGCAGGTGAAGGCGACTCTGGCCCTTCTTGTAGAGGGCGTGGGTGTTGACGGACCAGTCCAGCTTGTTGTTAAGGTGAACACCCAGGAATTTGTAGCTGTCTACCAACTCTATGTCCGCTCCCTGGATGTTCACCGGTGTAAAGTGAGATGTTTTCCTCTGGAAGTTAATGATCATCTCCTTTGTCTTGCTGGTGTTGAGCTGCAGCTGGTTAAGCTCACTCCAGCTGACAAAGTCCCTGATGACCGTCCTGTATTCCAGATCATTCCCCTCTGAAACACAACCAACGATGGCTGTGTCGTCGGAGAACTTCTGGATGTGACACTGTGTGGAGTTGTGTGTGAAGTCCGAGGTGTAGAGGGTGAAGAGGAAAGGGGAGAGCACCGTACCCTGAGGGGCACCTGTGCTGCAGAGTACCATGTCAGACACACAGTGACGGAGCCTCACATACTGTGGTCTGTTGGTGAGGTAGTCTATAACCCATGCAGTCAGGTGTTGGTCTACTCCCACACTCTCCATCTTCACTCTGAGTAGTGACGGCTGGATGGTGTTGAAGGCACTGGAGAAGTCAAAAAACATGACCCTCACAGCGCTCCCGCTGTCCTCCAGGTGTAGCAGTGATCTGTGCAGCAGGTAGATCACTACGTCGTCCACTCTGATCCGAGGCCGGTAAGCAAACTGCAGGGGGTCCAGCTGAGTGCCCACCAGGGGTCGCAGGTGCTGCAGGATAATCCTCTCCATGGTCTTCATCAGGTGAGAGGTCAAGGCAACAGGCCTAAAGTGGTTAGGCTCCTTGGGACGTGGTGTCTTTGGGATCGGGACCACACAGGAGGTCTTCCACAGGGCCGGGACTTTCTCCAGGCTCAGGCTGAGGTTGAACAAGTGCCTGAGAACTCCACAGAGCTGGTCAGCACAGTCCTTGAGGATTCTGGGGCTGATGCCGTGCAAAGACATGCGCCCTCTGAGCTCGGTGGAAGGTGATGGCTTTCGTTCCGTGATGAACACTTTAGAGACCCGTTATTTCATACCGTCCCGCCAACACTTCACTGACGTTGCTTTGCCCTGATTGTACAAAGAAGTAAAACACGATATGCTGGATGATCTGCATTTTCCGGAGCGAGTTGCATTAATATGTGATGCCTGGACTTCCAGGGACACAGAGTCATACATAACAGAAACGGCGCATCACATCGACGACATGTGGAAGATGCGTTCTCATGTTCCCCTGGAAACACTCGCATCAAGCATGTCCAAACCAATTTTTTAAGTGATTAACAAGAACGGTGGAGCTACTCATTACTGAGTCCTACTGAGAACATTTTTTGTTCTGGTTGGGAGAGATTTTTGTTATTTTTTGAGTGATGGTCTTAAACTTTTGATCAGCTGGTAAACGCCTATTTCACTTTAATTGTTTTCAATAAATTACTTTTTCAAAGTGCTTTTTGGGTCGAAGACCGCCCTGTGTCTTAATGGACAGCAGTCGGATCCTTCGGCTCAGCGCAGGTGTGATTTTTTTTTTGGAGGGGGGTCTAGTGCTTGACTTTTTTTTCCATAATGCTCAGGATCTTTCACAAAATGTAGAATGACTGTCTTACTGCTCCCAACCTCAGCAGCAATGGCACGCTGTGAGAGGCCTTGCTTATGCAGCTCCACAGTCCGACCACGTTCAAAAAGAGAAAGCTTCTTAGCTTTAGCCATCAGGAGTGCATGACAGTGTGGATGCCTGACAGCAAATGAACATGTTGAGCAGATTTGGGCTTTTATAGCCTGTCGTCTTAAACTTTTGATCAGGTGATAAACAACTTATTTCTTTTTTTTTTTGTTGTTTTTGTTTAAATTACAAGTTCCAAATGTTTTTTGTCTCACTCCAACACTAATGAGGATTAAGCGGCATATATATATAATTATATATAATAATAAATTTGAATAATAAAAGTTGAATAAACTGTCCTTGTGTGTCCTGCAGGCACTTTGACACAAAATGAAATGATCTTCAAGCGGCTGCACCTTGGAACGGTGTCCTACGGTACAGACACGATGGATGAAATCCAGAGCCTCATAGTCCACTCGTATGCTCAGGTGAGGCCCCTCCAATCATATTACCGACTTATATGATGACAAAAAACACATCAAGCATCCCGTTGTTTATTTCTTACCAGGGGACCTCCTCCAGTGGTAGCACCGGTGGCGCCACGCCATCCCAGAAGTCACAGACGCTGGGCCCAAAAGTCCGCAAGAGCGTCAGCAGTCGCATTCACGAGGCGGTGAAGGCCATTGCCCTTTGCCACAATGTCACACCTGTCTACGAGACCTACGGCGGTGTCAACGGCGAGACAGAGTCCGCTGAGGCCGACCGGGACTTCAGCGATGACAACCGCACCTACCAGGCCTCCAGCCCCGACGAGGTAAACACAGGGCACGTTTGGACACCCCCCCTCGTTCTAAATAAAGCTAGTTTGCCATTTTAGGGGGAGAAAGTCAAAGGCTCTCACCCTCCTCTTGGAGGTTAAGATATTTAAATGTCTACATTGGCTTTCTGGGAATTTATGACCCCCGAAGGTGTAATCAGCACAGCTTGATTTGTCCCGGTTGGTCTTTATGACTCATTCTGAATACGTAGCTCTGCTTTAAAGGAGCGTATTCCCACACACTTACATCCAGTGACTGAACTCTTGGATTAGGATTGTTTGAGGAATTGTCTGCTAATCTTCATGCTAACACGTAAACGCTAAAGACTTTCAGCCTTGAGGAAGCAGATAATCAATCAGTGATGATACTTGTAGATTAAGCTCTCTCCATTTGTGCCTGTCTGTCCTCTTGTCGCGGCTGATGTATATATTTATTTACATCCCCCCCCGTCTCCCCACCACATTAAGTCCATTGACTCACTTGGATTGATCAATATTTAATTTTCTCTGAGAGGTGACGAGCGGATTCATCCTGTGAGTGTCTGTCGCTCTCCGCTTGTTGTGCTTTCTTTGCCCGCGGCCATTGAATGCAGCATTGCCTGTTAGTGACACTCGGTCCTCCCCTGATGCGTGCCTGCTGGTCATGTCACTCTCTATACAGTAGATCCCTGCTTTTCGCCATGCCAAAAATCCACGAGTAATTGATACGCCTATAGAAATGTCTATTTTTAGCACACTCCTGCACACCCTCCTGATAGCTTGATTTTGATATAATCCTCAGATTTCGGAACAATATTTGAAATAAAAGCGATTCATAATTATTAGCTCAGATTCAGCTGCAGGACCCTCCCCTTCTCTCTTCAGTTGTCATTGTTCACTAGCAACGGAAACTAACAAGCTAAATGCTAAATGCACAATGCAGTCGTGATGCGCGGCTCAGTACTGAAATATCAATACTTCCGATACCAGATCTTTACTCTCAATTATGTTGCGTTCAAGGACCGCTGAACAAAGTGCGACATCTCAATGAAAAACATGATTAGTGAAGCATAAACATATAAACACCTCAAAATTGTTGGCTTTTTTTTAACTTATCACGTATGTATGAATTATTACCAATTTAGAATGAGATGTGTTCTGCAAGAAAAAAACGGCCATTTTGTGGGACATTTTCCAAAAGTTTGTGAATTTGCTGAGACGTGAATGCTGAATTGCAAATCTACAATATTGAACTTTGCGAACTTTGACTAATGTGATATTAATTTGCGAGTGGCAGCCAGACTTGGCGTTTGAGAGAATATCTTATCTGCAAATCACCACAGCAGATTAGATGCAATAACTACTTTGTAGGATGGCTTGCACATGCTGTGTATGCAACCACACACGCCAGATAATGAGTCACAGATGTGTGTTGAGCAAATGTAGGAAGCACCCCCCCCCCCCTTTTTTTTTTTTTTAAACCGAGCTCAAAGGAGGGGGGAGCGGGATGTATGACGGGGTATTAACAGGAAGTTCCAATTTGTAGGTCAGAGTATAATAACAACCTTTGAGTGAGTGAAATTGAAAATGAAGCCATTGAGAGCTGAGTCGTGTGCAGCTGAACACTCGCTCGGGGGTCCGCAGTTCCTGCCGAGGAGGGGGAAAAGGGGGAGGGGGGGACAGGAAAGCACTTATCTGGCGCTGAGAGAGGACCTCGATGTCCCATAACTCTCATATAGTGTTTTCTCTTGTGTGCTGTTTGTATCACGTGCATCAAAGGGACACAAAGCATTTTAAAAAGCAAGTTTGCAGTGGTGGTCCGCTCAACATGTTTGTGTACACGGACAGGTGGCGCTGGTGCGTTGGACGGAGAGCGTCGGCCTGACCCTGGTGAACAGAGACCTGACCTCCCTGCAGCTGAAGACTCCTTCCGGACAGATCCTGTCCTTCCACATCCTGCAGATCTTCCCCTTCACATCTGAGAGCAAACGCATGGGCATCATCGTCAGGGTGAGCGGAGACGCACAGACTTCACAAACATCCTTTGTCCAGGTCTGTATGATGGGCACGCGTGCACGGCTTTCACTGTTTGCGTTGTGATCCAGGAGGAGTTGACGGGGGACATTACTTTCTACATGAAGGGCGCCGACGTCGCCATGGCGAGCATCGTCCAGTACAATGATTGGCTGGAAGAGGAGGTAAAGATTGGTAGAAATTAGGGTCGTGAATGGTACACCGATACAAGGCTATCTGGTTTGACAAGCGAGAGATGACGTTGCATTGGTAAGTAGCCTACCGGACCAATAACAGTCAGCCATAAATCCTTAGATGAATGGATTTTAGAGACATGCACCGGGTATCGCAAGACTAGCAACCAACTGGTTGAAAGTCTGTCTCTAAAACAACGCGAGAGCCTGGACTGACAGCGAAACGATTGTCACGCATGCTGTACCTTAGCATGACTGAAGATGAGAATGGATCTAAATACTAGCATTAGCAGCTCGCTAGCTTGTCACCGACAAAGATTTTCAACACATCAGCACATTACAGCGATATAATTTATCTTATTTATTATGTAAGACAGGAACAACATCACATTAAAAGCAGTAAGCCACCATCCACCAGCACAAGCCTGGAGTTTGTTTTTCAGAGAGATGCGCCGAACAAATATACACATTAGCACTCAATAAGGTCATCAAATCTTACCTTCATGCATTCCCACATACTATCAGCATTTGGGACCAAATATGAGGGGAAAGCAAAAAGGGGGAAAATACAGTATAGTAGTCTATATGTGCGGTGTGGGACAAAGTTAGTCGCCGCTCACAACAAAGAACTTAAACATCCAAAAAATGTGGGATTTCTAACTGTATATTATTTTTTAAATAAAATAATGGCCCATATTTACAAAGTTGCAATCCATTACATAAAATTCAATGATAAATTTACAGATTTTATTTTATTTTTTTAATTTTTTTTCTTATCATTGCACCTGAACATTTCTCACGGCCGGGTGGTTGGGGACTCCTGCCTTACAGCATGCTTGGGGATATGGTATGCTCTTTTACACATTTGAAAATACTGTAAGAATGCCACTTTTATAGAATTGGATTACCTCCGCCAAGCACAGCTCAAGTGCAGCGCGGAGGTTATGTTTTTGCCTGCATTTATCTGTTGTTTGTGTTCAAAATAACTTGGATTTGGATTACATTTTCAGGAATTGTCAGAAATGGGATATGAGAAAAGTGGTTACATTTTGGGGGTGATCCGGATCACCGTCTGGATCCAGGAATCTATTAAAGGATTCCTTAACACTGTGGCATTTGGGCCACAAAAAATGGTAAAAAAAAAAAAAAAAAAAGTTTCCAACAGGTTCTACAAAATATCAAAGACTGATCCAAAAAATATAGTATTATTATTTTGGTGTGAATCACAATACGGGGTGAATTATGGTGCTTGGCGGAGGTCTACGCTCTCTGAGCGCTTCTAATGTCTACATTGGCTACATTGTTTTATAATGTAAGATTCATGTCAACATCACCAAATGTAACCGTTGAATCATATAGAATCGTATTGTTTGTACACTAGATCAAATCATTCTGTTCTTAAAATATATTGTTTTTTAATCATATCCTAACCCGTGCATCTAGATGCATATTGAATTGTCTACCAGAGAGATTTACATCCCTAATAAAATACAGTACAGTACAGAAACAAAGAAGTTCCATTCATAAAAAGCAACGCAACCGCACTCTGATGTCTTGCTGCACATGATGCCCACGCGTGGAAGTATCAGCATAAACAACACATACATTTTTCAGGAGTTATTATTCCCCTATCCCCCCCAACCCCCGTCAATAACTTCTGCTAATCAGGACATTCATCAGGAGATCAACGGGCTGCGTCGACTCGGGTTGGCTGGTCGAAGGGTGTCGTACGCGCATGTTCATAATTATATTGGCATTATTGAGTCGGGCACCACCGGAGGCGGCTTTTGATTTAATTAGTGACCCAGATAAGTAATTACAGTATGTCATATTCTCAAACAACAGTGGTAATGATGTCCCACTGTTGCACTCGTCAATAACCAATCAGCCTCATATCAAAAAATAAACCGCCGTCCATCCGGAGGCCTTTTTTTTATTTTTATTTTGCATTGACTCATCTTGTTGTTGGTCACAATGGCAGGAGTGCATATATACAGTATATACACTGCTCAAAAAATTAAAGGAACACTTCGAAAACACATCAGATCTAAACTGGGGGAAAAATGATCTTGAATATCTTTCCTGATAATAAGTAGGTGATGTATTAGTAACAAAATGATGCTACATAATTTGATAGAAATGAAAATGATCACCCTATAGAGGGGGGGAAATCAAAGACACCCCAAAAATGAAAGTGAAAAAATGATGCAGCACACTGGTCCATTTTGCTAAAATGTCATTGTAGCAACTCAAAATGATTCTCAGTAGTTTGTGTGGCCCCCACGTGCTTGTACGCATGCCTGACAACGTGGGGGCATGCTCCTAATGAGACTACGGATGGTGTTTGGGGGATCTCCTCCCAGATCTGGACCAGGGCATCACTGCGGTACCTGAACGCATGGAGGAGATTCCAGGAGACAGGTAGTTACTCCAGGTGAGCTGGACAGGGCCGTAGAAGGTCCTTCAACCCTCAGCAGGATCAGTATCTGCTCCTTTGTGCAAGGAGGAACAGGATGAGCACTGCCAGAGCCCTACAAAATGACCTCCAGCAGGCCACTGGTGTGAATGTTTCTGACCAAACAATCAGAAACAGGCTCCATGAGGGTGGCCTGAGGGCCCGACGTCCTGTAGTGGGCCCTGTGGTCACTGCCCAGCACCGTAGAGCTCGATTGGCATTTGCCATAGACCACCAGAATTGGCAACTACACCACTGGTGCCCTGCCCCCCCCCCCCCCCCCCCCCCCCATAGGGTGATCATTTTCATTTCTATCAAATGATGTGGCATCATTTTGTTACTAATACATCACCCACTTATTATCAGGAAAGATATTCAAGATCATTTTCCCCCAGTTTAGATCTGATGTGTTTTCGAAGTGTTCCTTTAATTTTTTTAAGCAGTGTATATATATATATATATATATATACTCTCTTTTGATTGAATGAACTTTGTGGTTTCTTCCAGTGTGGCAACATGGCCAGAGAAGGTCTGAGAACGTTGGTGGTGGCCAAGAAGTCGCTGTCTGAGGAGCAATATCAGGACTTTGAGGTACCCGCCCGCTCTGGCACGCACCTACCACTCATGAGTACAAGATCATTAAGTCGGCACTTATACCTAAATGAACACCTAAGTCTGTACACTTTACACAGAAGACATGAAGAACATAACAAGATGAAATACAAGCTTTTCTTTTATGCCTGCGGTTGCCTGTTGGTACCTAGGAGCAGATCTTTTCACATGTTCAAAAATACAGTCTTTATCCTTCATGACGGTCGAACCTGACGTTTGACCAGGCATGCAGCCAATGTCGCTCACCTTTTCTCCACTTTTTGAGCATTTTATGATGTCTAATATCACTTTCACTTTTCTTTTCTTTGATGCGCTACCATCAGAAGAGCCTGTCTTAGGCTTGGGAGACATAATGGATGTTAAAGTTGAAAAGATAATGAGGAAAAGCCCTCAAAAGTGATGTATTTTTGACACACGCATACATCTTTTCTTGTACAGTATTATAAATTTATGGGAGTGCATTTTAACCATGGATTGTCATGACATGAGGACCACCTGTACTTTTATTTATTTGTTTTTTTAACGCGGGTGTCCAAAGTGCACCTCGGCCCGCAGCTCTTTTTTTATTTCCCCATGGCACATTCTGAAAATAAAGGTAATTATTATAAAATAAAAAATTAGGTTTTACAAATTAGGTTTTAGTTATTATATTAAAATAATAATTACTATTATATAAGCGGTAGAGAAGCGGTATAGAAAATGGATGGATGGATTTTTCAGGTATAACATGAAGCTAAGATGTCTTGTTCAGATAACTTAGCACATAATTGACCTACATTGGATTGGTTAGAGCATCTTTAATGTACAAAATGTATCAAAGTGTGTTTAGACTGTCTCTGCATGGAAAAACACGAGTGGACCTCCTTCCTGCGTGCAGAACCGCTACAACCAGGCGAAGCTGAGCATCCACGACCGAGCCCTGAAGGTGGCGGCCGTGGTAGAGAGCCTGGAGAGAGAGATGGAGCTCCTCTGTCTCACGGGTGTGGAGGACCAGCTTCAGGCAGATGTCAGGCCCACGCTGGAGCTGCTCAGGAACGCTGGCATCAAGGTCAGGGTGATGATGTCACGCCAGTTCACCGTGCACAACAATACAATACATTGTTGTTTATGTGTGTTCAGATCTGGATGTTGACCGGGGATAAGCTGGAAACGGCAACGTGCATCGCCAAAAGCTCACACTTGGTCTCCCGCAACCAAGACATCCATGTTTTCCGACCAGTACATGCTTTCACTCACCCTTTGCAATTACAGTATAACAAGATTCATCAGCGTTAACTAGGAGTCTTTTTGCTTCTCAATGCAGGTGTCGAACAGAGGAGAGGCCCATCTGGAGCTCAACGCCTTCAGGAGGAAGCATGACTGTGCCCTGGTCATCTCTGGAGACTCCCTGGAGGTACTTGCAGGCAGTGCCATGCACCATAATGTACGGTACAAGCGCATCTAAAGCGAGATGTTCCTGCCGCAGGTGTGCTTGCGCTACTACGAGCACGAGTTTGTGGAGCTGGCCTGCCAGTGCCCGGCCGTGGTGTGCTGTCGATGCTCACCGACCCAGAAGGCCCAGATTGTCACGCTCCTCCAGCAGCACACTGCCAACAGGACCTGTGCAATAGGTGGGCAGGGCCTCCCTCGGGAAATCCCAGCATTCCTTTTTAAGATGTAACATCATCTTTCATTACATAAACACTCCCTTCTCTTCTCACCGGGAGATATGGATGGAGTACTTCCGTACTAATTTGAAATTTAAAGACGCATTGCATTTACTTCCTGTTCTACGGGAGTTGATATCGATATGCAGCCTTGTATATCGGCTAAAACTGATATTGATCAGACATTGACACGAATCATACATGCTTTTAGGACTTATTTTGTAGTGTGGAATGTTAGAAAAGGCATGATCAACACAACTCAAAATTACCCATATGCTTCTTTATGTGGGGTATAGTTTTATCTGCAATATCGTGGCAGCTCGTGAGGCATAATACGGCGAGGTTCGAGGTTTAAACCTGACATTACTCACCACGCTCTTTTCTGTTATAGCTAATGACTTTTTGCCGTCCCGTGGGAGTTTTCTGTGTGATGCCGCTTCATATGCGCGATGAGCTTGGTCGTATTAAACTTTCCCGTCTTTTTACTGCCACGTGGTTGATATCACTCCTGCTGCTTGCTGCGTTGTTAGCAAACACTGTGGTTGCTGTGGGCTTTATCTGGTCGCTGCTGGTTAGATGTGCTGGGGCGGAGTCTGGAATCGACTGCTTGTATAGGAGTGCCAACATCGGAGATTTGAGATGCAGGCTGATATGACGCAATGTTTTGTTTTGTATTGTACGTTTCTGTACAGTACTTCTTACAGTGGCTATTGTCTCATCGGTGTAACATTACTGACACCTAGTAACCAGTGTTGAGTACTACATATCATCACAACATCTTTGAATGGGTCTTCTGAATGTTTTAGATTTGTATTTTACTTCATTTAGCCATTTTTATGCTTGAAAATCCTTAATTTAAGCAAAAATACATGAAATGTACTTAAATATGGATATTTTATGACTAATAATAAGCGGTATTCAACCAGTAAATGGCATAATTTATTAATTAATATATTTTTGATAGAGAAGCTACAAAATTTGAGGCATGAAGTGGTGGTACTATATATTTTGTTCTTTTGTGCTACAGGTGATGGTGGGAATGACGTCAGCATGATCCAGGCTGCAGATTGTGGTATCGGAATAGAAGGAAAGGTAACTTATGCTTCATTTAACTGTCTCACACTGCCAAGTTGCCCTGGGTCATTGTTTTTCTTCTTCCACCAGGAAGGGAAGCAAGCGTCGTTGGCGGCAGACTTCTCCATCACGCAGTTCAAGCACATTGGGCGTCTTCTCATGGTGCACGGCAGGAACAGCTACAAGCGCTCAGCGGCCTTGGGTCAGTTTGTCATGCACCGAGGCATGATCATCTCAGTCATGCAGGTACCCGCTCTGCTTTGGATGGATCTCAGCTGAATGTGGTGAAGGGTTTATTTTGTTTTGATTTGTATTTATTTTTAATTAAAATGTATTATATTTATTTTTAATAAAAAAAAATAAAAACATTTTAAAAAAATGTAGTGAAGTTTTAATTTGAAATTTCTGCCATCCCTCAGGCCGTCTTCTCTTCGGTATTCTACTTTGCCTCGGTTCCCTTGTACCAGGGATTCCTCATGGTCGGGTAATTATCTTTTCTCCACTGTTAGCACGTGTGCAGCTACAACAGACTTGTGAGTAAACATCAGGGTGACCTCCTAACCCCCCTTTCTGTGCAGTTATGCCACCATCTACACAATGTTCCCCGTCTTCTCCTTGGTGCTGGACCAGGATGTCAAGCCTGAGATGGCACTGCTCTACCCGGAGCTCTACAAAGACCTCACCAAGGTACACTGTTTTTTTAAAACCATCAAGCAATCTTCATTGATCCCCTTCCCGCCCTCAGGGACGTTCACTGTCGTTCAAGACGTTCCTCATTTGGGTTTTGATCAGCGTCTATCAAGGTAAGCACTGCATCCATGAATCTATCTGCAGTTCTCTTAGTGTAACATCACATTTCTGCCCCCACCCGCCGCTCTCACTTAGCCCGTTTCTCAGTGTCTTAAGTTTCCAGCCACCATCCGCTCTTACAATGCGTGTAAAAGGATAGTTCTGGAACCGCTAAGCCATGCCGCCGGTGGGAAAGGTCTGCCATTCTGCTCAGGCATGACTTCCTGACAGCGCCACTGTTCTTTTTTTTTTTTTTTTTTTTTTTTTTTTTTTTTAATTAATTAAAGGCCAGTAGCCGGTGATGGGGAGGAGGCAGGCGGGAGAGAAAAGAGGGTTAAAAAAAGGAAATATTAGGGAGAAGTAGAGGCCAGTTTATTACACAGCTGGAATGTGCTCCATGGGAAGGTGATGATATCATCAGTTTTAGGATATCAGCTACAGTTTGTGTTGTGTAAAAGAATAGCTATTGAAATACAGCAGATAAATTCTTTAAAATATGAAAATAAATTCTTTGTAAATATATTAGTTTGCAAACTGGCAAATCTTCATTACATGATTTTTTTTTAAAATTACATTTAAATTACAATTACAGTCATCCCTCTCCACTTTATGCTTCAAATTTCGGAGCTTCACCCTCATCACGGTATTAATTAATAAATCATACTGTTTCGGGGTTGAATATGGCCCTACTAGTAGTCAAAAAATGTGCATATTTAAACAAATTGTATTTTGTGCCTGAGTGAAGCATTTCCACGAATAAAAACGGCTAAATGAAGTAAAATACAAATGTAAGGCATTCAGAAGACAATGTGATATGTAGTACTCAACACTGGTCACTAGGTGTCAGAAATTTTAGTGATGAGACAATAGCCAATATCGGAAGTACTGCACAGAAACCGTAAGGAAAAGTCTTATGTCTTATTTATGTCTAATATGTCTTATTATCTGTTATTATATCTACTATATTAATGAGATGTAGTATTCTACATTGGTCACCAGGTGTCGGTAATGTTACTGTAATGTTGGGTGAGATACAAAAGCACCAGACTCGAACAACAGGCTTATAATGCAGGTTTGAATGATCCCTCCCTAACTCGGGCTACTGTTGCGGCCAAGCTAAAGAAAACAAACAAAAAGCAACTCAAGGCTGAACCCCTGATGTCACTTTCTGTCTGCCTCCCTAGCACCGTAACACATTTACAGCAACGCACACGGACACAAGTCTTATTTATATCTTATATGTCTTATTTTTTCTTATTATGTCTAGCATCTTGAGGAATAGAAGTGCATGTTATTTCATGTCTTGAAGTTTCAAATAATGGTAAACTTTATATTTAGAAGTATGTAAACAGGTTTTCTATGCTCTACCAAAATATTCCATTTATAAAAAAGGACGGCTCTGGAACCAATTAACCGCCATAAACGAGGGATTACTTTATTGTACATTAGACAAAATACTTTCATATTAAGTCTTTCATATTAAAATTATTATATTTAAAACAATGCTATATCCCAAGATTAGAGACGTTGTTGCTTATACAGTGAAACTTGTGAAGTTTTCCCCTTTAAAAAAAAAAAATTATAATAATTTGAATCCAATTAATCTGTTGCAGACACCCAAAAATATTAAAAAGTACATTTATAGTTTGTAGTTCACTAGTTTGGTACTTGCAATGTTTCACCAAACGAAAAACGGGGGCTAAATTTTGTCATTTTGTCATCAAAAAACAAAGTCTAACTGAATTAAATGATGATGTTGATGATAATTATAGTACATTTTAATGTGAAAGTGCTATTGAATGATAGTTTTCATAATGCTCCATCTTCCTCACACTTGATTTGTTTCCCCTGGGTGCCACCAGGGGGCATCCTCATGTACGGCGCGCTGGTCCTCTTTGAGTCGGAGTTCGTGCACGTGGTGGCCATCTCGTTCACGGCACTCATCCTGACCGAGCTGCTGATGGTGGCGCTGACGGTGCGCACGTGGCACTGGCTCATGGTGCTGGCCGAGTTCTTGAGCCTGGGCTGCTACCTGGCCTCCCTCGCCTTCCTCAACGAGTACTTTGGTGAGATGCATGCGGTATTTACCTGTAAGCTAACAGCTTGTCTGTGTGTGTATATGTGCGTGTGTCTGTGTGTGTCTCTAACGCCACTGCTGTCTTCTTGCTTGTGTGTGGGTCGCAGGCATAGGCAGAGTGTCCTTTGGAGCTTTTCTTGGTAGGTTGTCCCAGTCTGTCACTCATCCCACCATGTCTGCGTCTGGAGGACATTTGCATGGAATTCATTCACTTCATTCTAGTAGAGTCCCTCATGTTTTCATGTTTCTATTTGTACAACTTCCTCTATTATTTGTTGCTTTCCAGTACGTAAACATTTTCTACAGTATATTTACATGCATACAAAATATATACATTTAAGATATGTACACTGATGTTATGTATCCTATTTACAATTTAACAAATGTATGATTTGATGATGAAAAATAATTTGAGAAAATATTCTTATTTCAGTTTTTGTACAAATGAAAACAAATTTGTATACATACTAAATATAAAATAAATTGTTTATAATTATGTGTAAAAATAGAAAAATGTACACATTGAACTTTTGAAATATGATCATTAACATCGGTAAAAAAAAATTTAAAAAAATCTCAAATGGGTGATCATATGTATGGAAATATTACAGGGTGCGCTTTAACCCATGTATGCACTTTAACACATGTATGTGCAGTGCTACTTACTGTATGTCCACTAGGTGGTCTATAAACATGTATTTAAAAATGGTAAAAACTGAGAAATCAAAAAGAAACTCTATTAATCCAAAAATAACAATGCAATATCATAATAAGTTATAGTTAATAATTAAAAAAAAAATTAAATGTATGGAGCAGGGGTCAGGAACCTTTTTGGCTAAGAGAGCCATGAAAGCCACATATTTTAAAATGTATTTCTGTGAGTGCCATATAATATTTTTTAAAAATGAATACAACTAAATGCGTGCAATTTAGTTGTATTGAATTATATTGTATTCAATTCAATTTTAGAAGATAAGTCTCTGAATTTATTCTTTTGAATAACGTTGTTATACTGAAGCTAACCAATAATAAATAAAATACTTCATACCATTAATGCAACTTCTCGTGCAGCACTAGGTTTTGCAGCGTACTCTGTATCTTTCTTTCTTTTCGCCGTCGTCTTGTTTGACTCTGCAGAATTAGCAAGCTGTCTATTTGATTAATGGGGGGAAGTTTACTTCTCGACCTCTCAATGACCTGGCTAGACATTATCCTATAATAATTGAGTTTTGATGTCTGACCCGGAAAATATCGGAAGGACAGCTGGCATTGGCTGTGGCCACCAACATTACACTAGAAAATGGATGGATGGATTATAATGCATAGGAAATATTATTATTATATTTTAATGTGATTTTTAACACTGTGATTCCTGTAATGTTTTACTTTAAAATGTCACCGAAAAAACTTGAAATGAATACATTTTATCGTGTTAAGAAATGTCTGAGAGCCAGATGAAGTCATCAAAAGAGCCACATCTGGCTCCCTACCCCTGGTATGGATGTTTGCAAGGTGCCCTTTAAAGGGATAGTTGGGATTTTTTGAGATGAAGTTATATGATATCCCCATCAGCAGTGTACTACTGTACTTCGACAGTGACTCTCCCCCCCCCCCCCCCCCCCCCCCCCCCCACACACACACACACACACACACACACACACACACACACACACACACACACAAACACACACACACACAATTGGTGCCACGAGTCCAGTTCTGGTTGGAGATGCGTGACAAGGAACGTAGTTCCGCTTAGTTGCTTGGGCCATTTAAGTGAAGAGTTTGGCTTCTCAAAACAACGTGCGTTCAAAAGAGTAATACATTTCATCACAAAAATGCCTCCTCAAAAAAATCGGACCTGACAAAACACTCTGTGTTATATTTGTCTCGCCGTAATGTCACTCTTCTTCCGCGACAGAGCGCCGTGGATGATGTTTACATATGTGTTCCGCAGAGGAAGAAGATGCGAGCGTCTTCATCATGTACACATGAACGCACAGGCGACAGTGTGCAGCGATACGGTGCAAAGCGAGTTTTTTTCTTTGTTTTTTTGAGGAGGCATTTTTGTGATCAACCCACCACGTCCTGCCACCCCGAACACAGTTAAAAACAGCATCGGCTCAAGTATATGCTGCATGTTGACTGTTATTGCGACAGCAATGTTGCTTGTGGAACTTAAAGGAATTAAAATATGAAAAACTACAATAATCAAACAATGACATTATAAATAATTAATACAGTGGTGTGAAAAAATGTTGGCCTCCTTCCTGATTTCTTATTTTTTTGCATGTTTGTCACACTTAAATGTTTCAAATCATCAAACAAATTAGAATATTAGTCGGTGACGACACAACTTAACACAAAATGCAGTTTTTAAATAGAACATTTTTTATTATTAAGGCAGAAAAAAAATTCAAACCTACATTGCCTTATGTGAAAAAGTGATTGCCCCTCTCCCCCAGAAAGAAAGTGATTGAGCTCTATCAGTGTGAAAAAGGTTATAAAGCCATTTCTAAAGCTTTGGGACTCCAGCGAACCACAGAGAGCTATTATCCACAAATGGCGAAAATATGGAACAGCAGTGAACCTTCACAGGAGTGTCCGGCCAACCTAAATGACCCCAAGAGCACAGCGACGACTCATCCACAAAGTCACCAAAGATCCCACAACAACATCCAAAAAACTGCAGACCTCACTTGCCTCAGTTAAGGTCAGTGTTCATGACTCCACCATACTCTGGATAATACTCTGTGGTCAGACAAGACAGAAGTTAAACTTTTTGGAAGGTGTGTGTCCCATCACATCTGGCGTAAAAGTAATGCCACATTTCAGAAAAAGAACATCATAGCAACAGTAAAATATGGTGGTGGTAGTGTGATGGTCTGGGCCTGTTTTGCTGCTTCACGACCTGGAAGACTTGCTGTGATAAATGGAACCATAAATTCTGCTGTCTACCAGAATGTCCGGCCATGTGTTGGTGACCTCAAGCTGAAACCAACTGTGGCATGACCTTTAAAAAGGCGCTTCAAGCTGGAAAACCCTCCAATGTGGCTGAATGACAACAATTCTGCAAAGAGGAGTGGGCCAAAATCCCTCCACAGCGCTGTAAGAGACTCATTGCAAGTTATCACACATGCTTGATTGCAGTCGTTGCTGCTAAGGGGGGACCAACCAGTTGTTAGGTTTAGGGGGCAATCACTTTTTCACACAGGGCCATGTAGCTTTGGATTTTTTCCAATGATTTTCTCCCTTAATAATAAAAAGTTTCATTTCAAAACTGCATTTTGTGTTCAGTTGTGTTCATTGACTAATATTCACATTTGTTTGAAACATTAAAGTGTGACAAACATGCAAAAAAAAAATCATGAACACTTTTTCACACCACTGTATATAATATTACATGTGAATACATAAAATAATAAAACTTTTTTTTCCAAATTGTTGTAGGGGGGTTTGCAGAGAGTACTTTAAGCCACGCATGCGCAGTACTGCTCCTGTCCACTAGCTGACGACCAAAGCCAAATATTTTATGCTCATCATACTACAGACCCTTTCCAAAAAATTTGAATATCATGGAAAAGTTTTTTATTTTCCATAATTCCATTCAAAAAGTTAAACTTTCATAAATTATAGATTCAGGGCCCACAATTTAAACGATTACAAGTATTTATTTGTTTATTTTTACATAATTTGGGCTTCCAGCTCATTAAACCCACGAAAACAGGAATTCAAAAAATTTGAATACTAAGAAATCACCATTTACTTCTCAGTTTTTGCAGGAAAAAAAAGAAAGAAATTAGGATTACATAAAATCAATCAAAATATGGTACTTTCAAAACGATATGTCAATCTTCAATACTTGGTTGGGAATCCATTTGCCTTAATCACTGCCTCGATGCGACGTGGCATTGTAGCAATCGGCCTGTGGCATTGCCTGGGAGTTATGGAAGCCCAGATTTCCTTGATGCTTGCTGTCAGCTCTTCTTTGTTGTTGGGTCTGGTGCCCCTCATTTTCCTCTTGAGAATACCCCATCGATTCTCAATGGGGTTTAGGTCCGGTGAGTTGGCTGGCCAGTCAAGCACTGTGATGGCATGGGCATCAAACCAGGTTTTGGTGCTTCTGGCGGTATGGGCAGGGGCCAGGTCCTGCTGGAAGATGAAATCTGCATCTCCATACAGATCCTCTAAAACATTCTGGTAGACTGTTGCGGTGACCTTGGATTTAAGAAAGCACCAGCACCTGCACCAGACATTGCACCCCAAATCATGACGGACTGTGGATATTTCACACTGGACCTCAGGCAGCTTGGGTTCTGTTCCTCACCCATCTTCCTCCAAACCCTTGGACCTTGATTCCCAAATGAAAGGCACACTTTACTTTCATCGGAAAAGAGGACCTTGGACCACTGGCCAACAGTCCAGTCCTTCTTCTCCTTGGCCAAGTGGAGACGCTTCCTACGTTGGCTCAGGTTCAGAAGTGGCTTGACTTGAGGAACCCCACAGTTGTAGCCCATCTCCCGGATGCGTCTGAATGTGGTGGTTTTTGAAGCTGTGACTCCCGCCTCATTCCACTCTTTCTGGATCTCTGCCAGATTCTTGAATCTTCCCTGTTTGATAATCCGCTGAAGCCCACGGTCATCTCTTTTGTTGGTGCATCTTCTCCTGCCACATTTTGCCCTTCCTCTAGACTTTCCATTGATATGCTTGGACACAGCACTCTGTGAACAACCAGCCTCCTTAGCTATGAACTTTTGTGGCTTACCCATCCTATGGAGGGTATCAATGATGGTCTTCTGGCCAGTTGTCATGTCTGCAGTCTTCCCCATATTGAACCCAACTGAGACAATTGAACCAAACTGAAGCAATTTAATGACACCTGGGGAAGCCTGTGCAGGTGATTTGAGTTTAGTAGATGATTAGTGTGTGACACTCAGTTTAAAACATTCATCCCCTGCAAAATTTGGGCAGATTTCTTCACAGTATTCTAATTTTTTGAATTCCTGTTTTTGTGGGTTTAATGAGCTGGAAGCCCAAATTATGTAAAAATAAACAAATAAACACTTGAAATCGTTTAAATTGTGGGCCCTGAATCTATAATCTATGAAAGTTTAACTTTTTGAATGGAATTATGGAAATTAAACAACTTTTCCATGACATTCTAATTTTTTGGAAAGGGTCTGTAGGTTGCCAGTCTTTATGCATAATAAGATGTTCTTGTTACATCTATAATGCAGAAGCAATGCTAGAGTAAATTATGGTTCCTTTTCAGGTAATTAAAATAATTGCTGTGTGCGTGTGTGCGTGCTCCTCCAGACTTGTCTTTCATCACCACCTGGCCTTTCCTGTGGAAGGTGTCGTGCATCACGCTGGTCAGCTGCCTGCCTCTCTACATCATCAAGTACCTGAAGCGCAAGTTCTCCCCCTCCAGCTACTCCAAACTGGCCTCCTGAGACGATACGAAGGCGGGGCTTATTTTCCGCACTTTTTTCCCCCCCCTCCTGCTCGCCGCTGCCCCCTTCGTGAGGAAGGCGTGGCAGGCACTTGGGTGGATGGGGGTCAGTGAACCACTGGAGCAATCAGACACTTTTTTTTTTAACATGTCTGAGGTTACTTGAACACACTAAGAACATGAAAACACGACGTTGTTGAGTCCGTATTTCAATCCAAACCTCCTCAAGTGTCATTTTTATACTTTTTATATCTTTTTTTTTTGTTTACACCCCTGGCAGGTCTTTTTTTGTATTTTTGAAGACCAGTAAAAATCAGCATGAATGTGCTCAGTGCCCGCATGCCGGCGTTGTGCCTCATTACGACATATCTCATTGGCTGTTTAACAATCAGGCGTTTTTGCTGTGTATGTTTGATTGACAGCTGTGCGGGGAATGAGTTTTATGATTCCCAGAAGGTATTTTGACAAGGAAGAGGAGTAAAGGTCTTTTTTGGAAGTCACAATGTTTAAAGTGTGACAGTTCTTCTGTCGATGTACGTTATTATGAAGCGATCGTTATTTTGAAATGTTGGTGGTAATTTTTCTAAAACGTTCATTCCTGTGTCTTGTCCACGTGCTTTTTTTTAAATGTCCTGCACTGCAATCTCAAACATAGCTGCTATTTTACGACATTCTTTTTCATTCATGAATAAATAAAGATGAAGAAATTTTTAGCCTGCGCCTTTTCATTTGACCTGCAGGGCGTCATTTGGCCACCAGATGGAGACAAAGATATGCTGGACATAATTAACAGTAGTTTAATGTACTGGTAGTTTGTTTTTAAGTATAATCATACAGCTGATGCCACATATGAAAAGATGACCTTCTTTTTGATGAATTAATACAAACAAATACGCTGTAAATGGCATTTATTTTATAATATGACCTACAGGCAAGTTTTGACATTAAAACTATGAAACAGTGATTGGATGTTTTTTGTAGTTGTTGTTTAACCGTTTTTTCCGGTTTTCTCCCACATTCCCACGTTAGGTTAGAGCTGGGCACGGTATCAAAACCATTGATATCGATATAGACTAGATTTGCACTGTATCTCCCTCATCCCTGCATGCTGAAGGAGGGAACGTATTAAGCTGTGCACTGTCTGCCGCGCTCCTGTTGCGTTCCTGATGAAGTGGTGTGCTGTTATAAAGAGGTGTCCTATCACATTGCTAAGTTATGGTCCCCGTTGCAACTGTGGAAAAAACGGCTTTAAAAACCTGCTGAAAACGATGGACTTGTGTTGTCCAGCGAGCTTCGCAGTCACGATTATTTAGCACGACAAGCTCTACACAAATGTACAACAAAGTTAGACAATTGCCTAAGCCTGATGCACTTGACAGGTTGGTGTTCCTGGCACAAAATAAGCACATGCCTGTGTCTTCTAAAAATGTTTACCTAATAAATACTACTGTTCAAGTATTTTTGAGTTGCAGACACACATATTTGGCTTTGATTTTGTCTAAACTATCGGGATATATATCATATATTGATATTCAACCTAAATATAACGGTATATGAGTTTTGGTCCATATCGCCCAGCCCTTTGTCAGCTTAATTGACTCTAAATTGTCCATAGGTATGAATGTGAGTGTGAATGGTTGTTTTTCTATATGTGCCCTGCCATTGGCTGGCCACCAGTCCAGGGTGTACCCCGCCTCTCGCCCAAAGTCAACTGGAATAGGCTCCAGCATACTAATACTAATGAGGATAAGCGGGATAGAATATGGATGGATAATTTTAATAAAAAAAATTGAATAGTCCAATTATTTAATAATTACATGTAAAAATAACATTAAATGACATTCTTTTTCATTAATGAATAAATAAAAGGGAAGAAATTACACTTGAAATTGCCTCTATTGTATGATATGGTACGCAGTGTCATGATTTGGCCACTAGAAGGAGACAAGATTTGATTGCTTGGAACTTCAACTGATTGATTGAATATGGTTTTACTCTTTTGAAGTAAGTATTAGCATACAAGCGGGCTGCCCGTTGATGCCATAAATTAAAATTTTTTTCATTAAATGATAAATAAAAATGAAGAAATTACACTTTACATCTGAGCTAAACTGCAGGGTCATGAGTTGGCCACTAAATGGAGACAAACACAAACGTTTTGACTGCTTGAGCCTGATAAACACTCAATAATATGTTTTTTATTGTTTTTAATAAATGTAATCACACAAACTGGCTACCAGTTGATGCCACACATGAAAAAAATTGCACTATGAAGTCAAAAAGCTCCTGCCTTTAAATCTAAACATCCCCGTCGAATCAAAGAATGAAGCACCTGAGTGTGTTTGACACGAAGCTAACTGCAGTAATTACACAATGTGCCTTAAAATGCATGCGCCTCAGAGGACGATTTAATGTATACTTCAGAAACAAAACAAAAACAAGATGTGTTTAGAGTGCAATCTGAAGCCGCCGTGGGGCACACGTGCAATGTGTTATCAATTTCTGCAGAAGAAGAGGAGGAAGTGGTTTGTGGATGCGTGGAGGGCGGCCCTGTGATGAATGTGATGGTCTGATGGCTGTAACGTGTCTGAAAATATGTTGATTTTGTTGCAGCGCATCAGCAGGAGGAGGAAGAAAAAGAAGTTTGTTTCCTAAAACAATTGTTTCCCAGTGCTGCCAGTGCTAGATATTCACAAAGGTTCATTTTCCTTCACCCTGCATTTCACGCAGGGCACAACTGGGAGGTAAAATGTACTTGCGCTGCAGAATCTTCACATGCACGGAACATCTGTTGATGTTCGCCCCCTTCAGATTATTATTTTTTTGCCTTGGCCAAAAGGGAGCCCTGCCATTATGCCATTATGCTATCTGGTTACTAAGCAGCAGCTTCGACGTGTTCTGTCCGTCTGCAAGGAGAAAAATACGCCAGGAAAGATGAAGTTACTGCTAATGATATTCCCCGAATCGCTAATTTTGGCTGAGACCGTACTACTGCTTACTACGTAAGGGGGAAATGGTGCAAGTTTTGTACATACAGTAGATCCATGAATTTTGCGAGGGTTACTCTCTGGGACCGCCAGCAAATGGCGAAAAAACACAAGTAATTGATACGCCCTTAAAAATGTTTAATTTTGATACGCGACTCGCTCCCCCCACCCCTCCGAACCCTCCTCCAAGCTTGACGTTGACATTCTCCTCCAATTTTGGCTCAACATTTCCAATAAAAGTGAGTGTTGCAATGATTAGGTTAGATTCAGATCAAGAATCTTCCCCTTCTCTCTTCAGTTGCCATTGTTCACTCACCACCCAGTCCAAGTTTAATCCCTCAATATGCCTCACACACTCTTTCAACACATTTACAGTATGAAATGTACACCACGAATCAATAAGGTAAGATGATCCGTGACCAAATAAACAAACTATGGTGCGTTCAAGGACTGCTGGACAGAGTGTGAAATCCCATTGTTTGAGCAAAAACATGATCAGAGAAGCATAAAGACATAAACATGTCAACATTGTGGGATTTTTTACATATACCGTGCATGTATTTATCAATTGGTGAAAGATGTCTTTTCTGTAGAAAAAAAATTAATATATAATATGAAATTAAAATGGATGTAATATTCGAAATATATAGTATTACCATTATTATTAATTAAGTAATATTTTAATATATAATATAAGATAATTCATATTAATTTTATTATTCTTAATATAAAAATAAAAAATGGCAAATGTTTGGTTAAAAAATGAAATATAATAAAAATTTAAATGTTTGGGGATCCACTGTATTATTTTTCAATTTGATATACAATTTTCAATTTGATATACAATATACTGTATATATATATATATATAATTGTAAATCTTTTTACACGTTTTTTAAAAACATTATTTGTATATAATATTTTACACATTTTATAATTAATCCAATTAATAGTTAATATGTATTTTACGTTAGTTAAGTGGTTTATATTGAAGTCCAATTGTAAGGTTGCATAATTTTTTCAAATATTCTGGGTTTTTTTTGCTGTGTTTTTTTTGTGATAGCTTTTTGTATATCCAAAGTGGCCGCTATAGACAGGTGGCCGCTATAGACAGGTTGGCGGCCATTTTGAATTTGTGTGCACACATATTAACATTTATTCACAAAAAGACTGGAGCAAAACCAAGAGACGTAGGGGAAAACGCTCTGTTGACACATAAACAGGTCGGTAAATCTAGCTAACAGCTCCGGTGAGGAAACTAGTAATATCAATAACAACAATGAACCAGCGCCGCACATTCGATGGCGCTGGCCTTTTATCCGCCACAAATGTAAATTGACCGTAGCTGCGTGGCCACCAGGCATGAAGCGGCTGCCTCTTCCTCCCCGGAGAAGGCACAGCCCGCCAAATACTGTAAGAGCGCAGGACAGGGGACGCTCGCTCCTGTCCTGCAGAACGTCACAAATTTCCATCTTTGATTTTTTTAAAAACACGATTTTAAAAGCAAGAAATAAAAATTTTAGTGTACGAGCCCGAGGATAAATGTACAGGATACGCGTGAAGCAGTCATGAATGGGTGCGTGCGTGAACAATTGAGTGCGGAGGAGGCGAGAAGATCGTCGTAAACTAACAATACCATCACTCCTTTCTTATTGAATGGGCTTCTAATCTCTAATTAGTCGGCAATTAAGTGATATTTTAGATGTTTTATTCAGGTGTTTTGGCTATTTTAGAATCTATTCACGGCATTGCAAAGTGGGAGGATTACCGTTTTGGCCGTCATTGAATCTTTTCAGGGCGGCATTGCAAAGTAAGAAGACGGCTTTTTTATGTCGAACGAGGACTCAGTAATTAAAGTCTACACACGATGGCTTCGTTGCTTAAAAACAAAAACTTTTTCGTGCATGAAGCTTCTGGTTGAGTCAGTATTTTGGCCGCTATATGCGGTCAGATATTGACCAAGGGATACAAAATGGGTGGCCGCTGGCCATGTTAGACAGGTGACCGCTATACACAGGGTCTATAACACGTACATTTTCTGCGGGGGATTTTTCAGTGGCCGCTATGGCAGGTGGCCGTTCTATACAGGTGGCCGCTAAGACAGGTTTGACTGTACTCCTCAACTGCTTCAAACACTTTTTACATGCAATAAATTCAGATGTGGTGATCCAATCCTGTGAAACTATGACGTATATTTGATCTGATATTCAAGTTTGTTCAAAAGTCGCTGAGTAAAAAAAAAAAAAAAAAAAAAGCAAAGCGTGCAATGCCAAACTTCCAAATGTGGCAAGAGGGTGATTTTTAGTGGCCTTCTTGGGAATGAGTCACAGCACAGAGCGTCTCTGCTAACCATTTGCTTGTGGTTGCGCTGCTGCTGCTCGCTCGGGGCCTAATTTATTCAAGCGACCTTGCAAGCACGTGGACACTGAAGCGCTGTGTCCCGCCTGGACTTCATGCCCGACTCTGTGGGAGGGAGAAAGAGAGAGAGGGAAAAAAATAAATAAATATGGGAGCCTCCCGGCCACTCTGCAAACTACAAACGCTCCCTCGGCCCCACCGCCCGCTCCTCCCGTGGCCGTCACCCGGCAACAGCCTTCACAACAGGAAACAGGGGATTCCGTCATAGCGGCCGAGAGAGAGCGCAAGAGAAAAAGGAGAACATTGATGGGAGACAGGAAGTCTGAGTGCAGGAAAAGAGCGGGGATGGCGGTGGCAGAGGGAAGAGGGGCGGGGCTGGCACGGCTCTTACCACCGAGCTAAATAAAAAGCCGACGACTGGCTAAAACGAGACCTCCAAACAACATGTGCCTGGATTTTCTTGTTTAGGTCAATGCAGTCGAGAAAATAAACAGATTCTTTACTTTAACAAACTTTCTCATTTACATAATCCTTTCTCCCGTCCCTCCTAGCTTAGTGACTAGTTTATTGCTGCAAAGATGCACCATTGATAGAGGAAAATATACTCCAGTCCTGTAGGTGGCGGTAATGATTTCAGACAAAATGTGGGCAAAAAAACATGAACAGCAAAACCAAAAATATGCTTGCAGCAGAGATGTCCAAACCTTTTTCCAGCGACGGCCACACAGTGAAAAATTCAATATTTCAACTTTCTTCTTCAATCATTTTTGTAAATTTTCTTTTTGTTTATTTTGTTTTGTTTTTCTCATAATATTACGTCTTTAAAAAAAACATTTTTTCATTAATATTTTAATCTATGCCACTAAAATTACATCATTTTCCTTCATGATATTACCACTTTATTCTTGTAAAATTTTGACTTTTTTTCCTGTTAGAATACAACTTTTTTCTGTAATATTTTGACTTTATTCTCAAATTTACAGCTATTTTTTTTCCCATTTCTTCTGTTTTTTCCATCAAATATTTCAACTTTCTTCTTAATTTTCATACATTTTCTTTTCGAAACATGACTTTATTCCCATAATATTATCTGAAGTCAGCTGGGATAGGCTCCAGCATGCCCCCGCAACCCTAGTGAGGATAAGCTGCATAGAAAATGGAAGGATGGATGGACAACTTTACTTTGTTTTGTTTGTCATAATATTACAACTTGAGAAAATAAAAATTTTTTTCTGTAATATTTCATGTTTCATTTCTTTATGCTACTAAAATGACATTATTTTTCCACATAATATTACGGGATTATACGTCTAATTTTTGTAAATTTTCTTGTCGTAATATTATGACTTTATTCCTGTAGTATTTTGTCTTTATTCCCATAATATTATAACATTTTTTCCCAACCTAACTTTCCAAAAATGACAACTTTATTTGTTTTTGTTTATCATAATGTTACGACTTTTAAAAAAGATTTTTTTTCTGCATTAATATTTTAACTTTATGCTACTAAAATGACATTATTTTTCCTCATAATATTGTTAGTTTATTCTCATAAAATTGCAACTTTTCTTCTTGTTACCATACGACTTTTTACTCTTAATATTTTCATGTAATTCTCGTATATGAACAGCTGTTTTTCCCCATTTCTGCTGGGTTTTTTTTTTAATTTTCCAACTTTTTAACTTTTTTTTTGTCAATTTTCTTGCAATGGTGACTTTATTCACAAAATATTTTGACTTGACATTCTAATTTGTTCTGCAACCAAATTTTTCATGTTTTGTTAATTTTTCATGACATTATGACTTTGAAAAAAATTATTTTTTCTTGACTATTTCAACTTGTTGCTACTAAAATGACATTTTCCCTCATAGTAGGCTATTCCCATGAAATTACGCCTTTTTCTCGTTAGATTACAACTTTTTTCCTCATAATATTTACATTTTTTTCCCCAGATTTTTCCATTTTTATTGTTTTTTGTTTATATTTTTAGAGTGTGCCGCGGGATGCAAAATGGATACGATGGCAACACAGATCTCTTCTGCTACGTCTTCTTATTCTCCAGCAGACCAGGTGCGGATGAGCTGTGTTAAGAAGCAGAGTTACGATGCCATCTACTGTACGGAGTTGGAATGACGAGCTACATTCCCAGGCAGTCCCGTTATAATGTGTTTATTTATAAGCAAGGGCCTACAGGTAGCACCAAATCTATTTGTGGCGGTCCAAAAAAACCCCCACTGCTTGCCAAAATAAGCCCTTTGGGTATCCTTCTGTCCGGAAATACCAAAAATGGAGCAGTTTGGCGGAAGCGGGTCTTCTGAGGACATATTCCCGGCCTCCATTAGTATCATTAGTGTCCTGGTGAATTCCACAAAAACACACACAGAACATTCATGAAGGTCTTCTGGCTGCCAAGACAAGCAGGTGATGACTCAGCAGCAGGAAAAGCAGAACTTCTGCTCCGCTTTTTCTTCGCTCCTGAATGTTCCGTCCTGTTGAGAGCCGAACCGGACCACACCCCCACTCAGTCCACAGGAGGGGTGAAGACGGTGAGTTGTGTTGTTGTTATTCATGTGCTCATTGTTGTGTGTCTCTGAGCACCCTTGCAGGCTGTGGTGGCCGTTACCACAGCGACTAAAAGAACACCCTTACCCCCCCTTCCATCCCAAAGAGTGCCAGAGCTATTTATGAAGACGTGTTTACTGCAGCACATGTTGCGCTTACGCAACACGCCCTGGCCCCCGTAAAGACCCCCACGTCTAGCCCCGAAATGAGATTTCCATGAGGTCAAAAACCCAAAGGCCATCTTTTCAAGAATTGACTGAGCTGAGCCAAAGATTTTACCATGGGACAACCATGAGGGGAGATGTGCTGGAGCACCAACACATTTTTAAAAAATGTATTTATGAATAAATCATGTTGTTAAGTGGTTGAATACAGCCTATTGTTGGTCACAAAATATGCATAATGGAGAAAATTTGGTTGTTTTTTTTGCCAAAATTAAGCATTTCAAGCATAAAAATGAAGTAAAATGTAAAGCATTCAGAAAATGCATTAAAAGACATTGTGATGATATGTAGTATCCTACACTGGTCACTAGGTGTCAGTAAGGTTACTGTAATGTTTGGTGAGACACGCAGACGACAGGCTTTTATTGCAGGTTTGAATGATCTCACAACACTGGGCTACTGTTGCGGCCATAACCCACGCTGAGCTAAAAAACTCAACTTTGAACCCCCGACGTCACTTCCTGTCTGCCCTCCACTCAGCTCCCCTAGCACCGGAACACATTTACAGCAACACACACGATTTTTTCTCTTTTTATGTCTACTAAATTGGGTAATAGGAGTGTAATGGTGACTATAGGGGTGTTATTTCATGTCTACAGGACTCTAATAATGTTAAAAAGTGTATTTACAAGGTCATAAACATGTTTCCTATGCTGTCACTACCAAAATATTCAATTTATAAATAAGGATGATGAATTACAGAACATTATATTTTGTAGCAAATCCTACTAAATTCCTATGAAGAGTGGTCATGAAAGTGTGTGCTCTCACCTTCAGGCCGTGGTGGATGTGCAGAACCAGAACCAGGCCCACTTCCACAAGATGAGCACATGAGTGATTATCCTGCATGTGCGCAGCATGTCAAATGACGGGGCGTCCGACTTTTATATATCTATTTTTTATGTATATGTAGCGCCATAATGATGTGTTTGCTGGCCCGCAGGCTGACTAACCTCTCAGCACCAGGAAGTGGAGGAGTCATTATTTGTGTTTGCTTAAAAAAAAAAGGTTTCTAGTACTGATGTCTCAGGGGCTCCTCACGGAGGTTTTATGGAATTATTTTTGTCTCATGAAACAAAAACATGCTCTGACGTGTTTGAGGCACCAACTAAAACAAAAAGAGCCTCAAACTTGACTTATTTACGATACTTATATTATTATGTATTCATATTATTATGTATTCATACTGAAGGCCCATATTATTTTGTTATTATATTTTATTATTATTATTAGTAGTAGTAGTAGTAGTAGTAAGAACAACTAAACAAGTCTACAAAGCCCCAAAAAGCCAAGCAACCACCCTTTATCAACATTTTTAAAATTAAAATTAAATTATAATAGAAAAAATTATTGAAAACCTATACAAAAACACTAATGTTAAATTTTAGCATTAATTATGCAACATTTATTGTAAAAATTAGGGATTTGTAGTCTTGCACGTTGTTGAGTAGCTAGTGCGCATGCTCAATCGTCAATCAGGAAGTTACAGTACTCGCCAAACAAACGTCATTAAAATGATTTAATTGCTTTAATTTTTTTTATTTCCTCAATTTTCTGCCCATTGTAAAGTATTTTTTTCCTCTCCGTGGAGCCTCCAGGATTCCTCTGCCATGTCCTTCACTACTTCGGACTCCAGGATCGCTGGAAAATCCTGCCCGAGTCCATTGGATCCATACGGCGGGCGGACGTGCAGCTGCGTCACGACTGGGAGGGGGCGGGACCCGGGGAGGTGATCCCCGGGTTTAAAAGCGTCCCGGACCGCCGCAGTGAGAGCTCGAGCGACGTCGTCACTCTTACGGACGGAGACCCATCGGAATCGGGAGGATACCCCCACAAAAAAAATAAGCTTTGGATCCCCCCCACCTCCCCAGAAGTTTTGACTTGGTTGCATTGAGTTCCGGACACTTGCGGAAGTAAACAATCAGCACTTTATGGCTCAGGTACCGACCCAGTTTGCTTCCGAACCGACGCTTTGAAGTTTTGTTCAGAAGGAGATCATGAAATCTGCAGAGGAGGGTGAGTTTAGACATTTATTACATGTTTACTTTGACATTTATTAGCTGTAACACTGCTTCCCAGGTGGGGTTACTCGAGATTATAAAAGATATACGTGTATCATAATATTTAGTAAGATTTATATAAAGATATGAACAGGACACAACTTTCATGCTAGGCTTATTGTAAAAAAATGTACTTTTTTTTTTTTACATTAATCTTAATTTTGATCCCAAAAAGAGGGCACTTTGAGTTGATAATATTTGATGTGTACAAAGCTTATTATATATATTATTATGTATGTCTTTTTATATATATATAAAAAAATCCAAACCACTATAGATGAGCATTGTTTTGGGGAGTGATGCTACAGTCTGCTGTAGTGTGCTGTGTTTTTACATCTTTTTACCACCCCGGCAAAAATACTTTTCCGTGGTTAGCGGGTACTTGACTGAAAAAAATGTTTCATAAGATACTTTATAGCGAATAATTGCATGTTTTATGACCTTGTGTCACCTCCTCACACACCAAAATGTGATGTTGCTATTAAAAACAGAAACAGTAGTACACTAAGTCCTTATTGCATGTAATTATTGTACTCCGATGTCACTCTTTGCACATTTTCAAGGTCCAAAAATGTACAAGTATGCTTCCAAACTGTAAAAAGTGAAGTGTCACCTTTGAGGGTTCCAACTTTTGCAGTACGTTATTCTACCCCCCAAAACTACATTAATGCCCATTTTATAGTGTGGCAATTGTTTAAAAAGCTATTTCTGCCCCAAAAGATGCTCCCACTGGGGAGTTGACCTGGTTGCACCCCCCACACACACCTGTTAAAAATCTACCTCGGATGAAGGGGTCCTGCAGAAGCCTCATTTTAGTATCCTTCAGTGAAAAGCCTGATTATTTTTTATGAGCAGCTGATGTCACCCTGCTTTATTTCAAATTACAGCAGTCTCATGTCCCACCCCCATTTCTGTGCTCCTCCTGGGCCTGAACTCTCTGCACGGGCCGGCACACTTTTTTCCTTTTTTATTATTATTATATTATTGGGGTGGGGGTTGGCTGTTGTACTTGTGACCCCCCAAGCTGGTGTTACCCTTGAGCTATTCCGTCTTAAGTACCAGGACATAGCCACATCCCAGTGTGGTTAGTCAACTGGAATGTTGCCTTCAAGAGCTCGAAGAAAGTCAGAAATATCCCATTTGGAGTGTACATGAAAAAACATGGCTGGCTTCATATGCTGCATACTTGCTAAAGCAATATCCAGTGTTGATATCATACTGTTCATCAGTTCATCTCCACTTTTTGTTCCGAGGTACTGTAGGTAATTTCCCAGTTTCCTTGAATGCATCATTGTGTTACATCACTAAAGACTGCATGCATTTGTCTTCCAGATGCATATGGCTACACCCCCAATGTCAGCCTTTCCCTACCCCTGGGGAACCCCTGCCTCGCCCCCCAGTACCTCAGCCTCCAGTCCAGCCCCATCATCTCCGTCTCAGAGCCTCACAGCTTTGAGGCCCACGACGACATGAACGTGCCCCCCGCCGCCGCCACATACTACTCCTCCAGCGTCCGTCCCAATGGTGCCCCGACCCTGGAGAGTCCTCGCATCGAGATCACGGCCTACGGTCAGTTTCCCGAGGACGAGGTGGAGGAGGACAGAGTCCCCGTCACCAAGCGTGGCAACTCCATCGTGACGCTGACCCTCCCGAGCGCCGACGGTTACCGGGACCCCAGCTGCTTGAGTCCGGCCAGCAGCGTCTCGTCCCGCAGCTGCCACTCGGAGGCATCGTCTTACGAGTCGGGCTTCTCGTACAACTACGACAACTCGCCGCAGAATTCCCCCTGGCAGTCCCCGTCGGTGTCCCCTAAGGGCTCCACCCTGGCCCTTCCAGGTGACGGCTACGGTCCTGCCGGCTCCCCGCGACACTCCCCTTCCACCTCTCCTCGCATAGGTGTGACAGACGATACCTTCATCGGCCGGGGAGGTTCTAGGCCCAACTCCCCTTGTGGCGCAAAGAGGAAGTACAGTTTCAATGGGGGTGGGGCGGCGCACAAGCACTACCAGCATTCCCCCAACCCCTCCCCTGGAGTGTCCCCCCAGACATCACCCCGCCTCAGTGTCACAGAGGAGACATGGCTGCCCAACACCAACCAATACACCAATTCGGCCATCTTGGCGGCCATCAATGCCCTGAGCACAGATGGAGTGGCTGACCTCGGGGAGGGGATACCCATGAAGGCCCGCAGGACCAGCCTGGACCACAGTCCCACCGTCAGCCTCAAGCTGGAACCCGGAGGTGAGGTGCTTGCTCCCGATGATCACCCCTCCACCCGCTTGCCCCTGAAGAAGGAGGCCTATTGCGGGGGGTTTCTGGATGTGCCCCAGCACCAGTACTCCTGGTCCAAGCCTAAGCAGTATGTCAGGTAGAGACCCACTTCTTGAATTCCTGTCACGTAGACGTCTGTCGTAATGACACCCTTCTTGGCATCTTGTCAGCCCGTCCCTGCCGGCCCTCGACTGGCAGCTGCCGTCCAGCTCGGGACCCTATAGCCTGCAGATCGAGGTGCAGCCCAAGTCCCACCACCGAGCCCACTATGAGACCGAAGGCAGCAGAGGGGCGGTGAAGGCTCTGGCGGGAGGACACCCCATCGTTCAGGTGCGCCGCTTGAATACTGTTCTAGCAACATGCTAGCGCCTTATGGTGCTAACATTACAGTTGTCATTGCTGCAGCAGGAGTTTGAGGTGTGTTGACAGGACTTACCCTCCTGTCAGTCCTTTTATTTTGTGCTTAAATTAGCAAATTCTGTAATTCTGTCTTCGGCTTGGTGGAGGTTGACGCTCACACGTCCACGAAGACGTGGCGTGCTCTGCCTTTCCCCGTTCTCACCTCCACGTTTTACTTTTTCGCTCATGTGTGAAAATGAGGCGGCGTGCTATTTAAAGATGTCACATTTGTGAATGGACTATGCTCTCGGGCAGGCCAGTCGCTTCCTGTCCAGACGGGGGTGACTCAGACTTTTTTCCATTGCGTCCCCCAAACTCCAACCCACCCCCACTTAACCAACCCGCCATCGCTACACAGCCTCAGTGACGTAGTGCAGTCCAGTAAGAGCTTAGTCACATTAGCAGTGGTGGTCTGAGGGGAGGAGAAGGGGAGTGTGGGTATGTTTGGCTTCTGAAGACATCTGCTGCTTCAATCTGCTGAACTCAGACGAGGTACAAACAAAAGGGTCCAGATGAAAACTTCTGACATTTCACTAAAACTTTAGAGTAGACCTGCAACACCCCATCATCACACTTTATTGCACTTTTAATAGAACCACTTTTCCTCTCCGTAGTGCTGTATTCATTCATGCTAAATAGGAGACAAAACTATGTAATGAGTTCTATATGAATTATATTATTTTTTCTTAATTAGCTAAATAATATACATATTTGAAAAAATATTATTGTACACATTGTTATTATTATTATTATTATTATTATCACTCAGAATCATGCACAGTCATGTAACATCACAGTTTTTATATAAATTATTATATTATTATTTTTTAAATTAATAAAATAATATAAATATTGTTTAAAAATGTTATTATGTCATGTAGCGTAATGTAACATCACAGTTCTTTTTATGAATTTATTACTATTACTTTTTATGATATAATTCATATAAATATGGTTTTAAAATTTTTTAATGTAAAAAAATTATTAGATTAATAATTATTAGTTTTTACTAATAGTTATTTTAATTATTATCATGGAAAATCATGTAGCTCCATATAACATCACCGTTATTCATATCAGTTTTTAGTATTATTATTAAAAATATATATATATATATAAATAATAAAAAATATTGTTTAAAAAGTTATTATTAACATCATCATGGGAAACCATGTAGTGTCATGTAACATAACAGTTATTTATATGAATTATATTATTATTAATTTTTATTATATAAATAATATAAATATTGTAGAATTATTATCCATCCATCCATTTTTTATGCCGCCTCTCTTCATTAGCGTCGCGGGTGGCTGACACCCTGGACTGGTCGCCAGCCAATGGCGACACATAGACAAACAACCATTCACACTCACATTTATACCTGTGGACAATTTAGAGTCTCCAATGAAGCTAACATGCATGTTTTTGGAATGCAGGAGGAAACCGGAGTACCCGGAGAAAACCCACACACGCACGGGGAAAACATGCAAACTCCATACAGAGATGTCCAAGCAGAGATTCAAACCCAGATTTTCACATTTTCCTGACTGTGTGGCCAACATGCTAACCACTCAGCCACCGTGCGGCCCGTAGAATTACAGTATATTTATTATAATAATATTTTTATTACTTGCATTGTAATTATCATCAAAGAAAATCATGTAGTGTCATGTAAAATTACAGTTCTGTATGTTATTATATTATTTTTACGGCTGCACGGTGGCCTAGTTTTGACTGGCGACAAGTCCAGAGTGTACCCCGCCTCTCACCCGAAGTCATCTGGGATAGGCTCCAGCATACCCTAATGAGGATAAGCGGCATAGAAGATTGATGGATATTATTTTATTTTAAATTTTATGAATAATATAAATATTTGTAAAGAAATATATGTATAACACTGGGGGAATCATGCAATGTACTTACGTGGCTAAATTACAGAAGCAGAAAACAGGGCCCGCAGGACTGCAATCTAGTTGTGGCAATGATTTGGGTTGGAGGACTGGATTACATGATCGTCTAATTTGCATAATTGACCATGACACATGACAGTTTCGTTTTATGATGAGGTGGGGGGTCCACAATAGCATCCGCTGCTTGTTGAGCAGAGCGATATGTGCTTTCATGTTAGAGTCTCCTATAAGACCAAAGTCGCTTTTTTGAAAAACGGAATAAATACTCGCTCAATACAACAACAGAGCTGCTAAGTTGGCAACACTGATACCTACTGCTACGTTGTCTTATTCTCTGGCAGACCAGCTGCGTATGAGGTGTGTTAAGAAGCAGACTTTACTGTACGGAGTTACTCCGTTATAATGTGTTTACGAGCACGGGCCAACAGGTAGCACCAAATCTATGTGATGCATGAGCGCTGCTCTTTAAATCTTTTTCAAGATGAAGTGAAGTTTCAGGCTCATCCCAGTGAGGAGGTGCTAATGATTTAAGGACAGGAGGTTCTGAAAGAGTGTGTGTTCTTCTCTTCAAAAACCCAAAACGCAAACCCTCCCCTCCTTTTCCGCCAGCTCCCGCCCCGAGCACACAGACTGGTCTTTGTTTAGGAAAGTTCCCGTGTGCGCGACTGACATCATCGCTCGCTGTGGAGGCGGAGGCGGAGGCGGTGGCGGTGGCGAAACCACACACGTTTCTGGCAGGCTGCGACGGCCATGTTGGAGGGAGCCTCAAACAAGGCGGCCCCCGTCTGATTACACAGTAGACACGCCACTGCTGCCCCCCCAACCCCACCCCCCAAAACCTCTACTGTGACTCAAAACCCTGCACAGACTCAGCAGAGTTTATTCTGGAACGTTCTGCCACTCCGCTGTGGTTCCCTTTTCTGGCATCCAAACGGGCGGCTAGGACTTTTTTTTCGATGCCATCGCCGCAACCGCATACGCCAACCGCCCTTACGCCAGCACGGACCCAAGAATGCTGCGCTCCAGTGTTTGCCAACGTTAATAATTCAATGCAACAGTTTGTGAGAAGGAATCAAATCGTACATACGTCTTTTCTTCAACATTTTGATACCTCAACTAAGCTAACGTACTAATTTAGTTAACGTTAAAGACGATTTCACCAGTCTTGAACAAGCTTCACGTACCTGTTCTTGTCTAAATACAGTCATCAACAAACTTAACGTGAGACAGTTTCATCTTGGACCAACGTAAAAAACACATTTTCATCAAAGATTCTTTAGTCTTCAATCAACATATTGTGCTTTTTAAAATAATGATCATTTAGTGTACAAGGAACCCAGCATATGAAAATCAACGGCTGTTTATTGGAGTTTTGACCATACCGAACGTACGCGTTTTCGTAAACGGTTGACAGTATTCTCAAGATTTCAACAGCTTTAACGTTTTTTCATAAACATCTATAAGACCATTTTCAAGTCGAACTAGACTCATGAACCATCAAAGACAGTTTTGAGTCTTCAACAAACTTTAGGTTTGTTTTTGTACATCTAGCCTGATGTACATGTTTTCGTAAACTTTGAACTCGGTTTTGAGTCTTCAAGGAACTGTAGGTATGTTTTTGTAAACACTGAAAGACAATTTAAAGTGTTCAGCTAGCCGAATGTACATGTTTTTGTAAACTTTAAAGATAGTTTTGAGTCTTGAACAAACTTTTGGTATGTTTTTGTAAACCTAGCCGCATACATTTGTTTTCATAAACTTTGAAGACCAGTTTGAATCTTCAACAAACTTTGGAAGTATTTTTTCAAAAGACAATTTTACAGTCTTTTCATTTTAAAGTCTTGAAGTAGCCTAATGAAGACTGTTTTGAATCTTCAATGAACTGAAGTTATGTTTTCTTGTTAAGTCTTAAACCAGCCAACAGTTTTGAGTGTCCAAGTGTAGGTATGTTTTCATGAAGTCTCAAACTCGCCTGATGTGTGTTATTTATAAACATCAAAGACAATTTGGATTCTTCTACGGACTTATGTGTGTTTTCGTAAGCAGACAATTTAAAGTCTTGAAGTAGCCTAATGTACGGTACGTGTTTTTCTGAAACGTCGAAGACAGTTTTGAATCTTCAACGAACTGCAGGTTTGTTTTCCTGAACATCGAAAGACAATTTAAAGTCTTGAACGAGCCTAATGTGTACGTGTCTTCCAAAACATTCAAGGTAGCTGGATTCTTCAACAAACTTTTAGTATATTTTTGTAAACCTAGCCTCATGTACGTGTTTTTGTAAACTTTGAAGACCGTTTTGAGTCTTCAACGAACTGTAGGTTTTTTTTCGTAAACATGGAAAGACAATGTAAAGTTTTGAACTAGTCTATTGTACGTGTTTTCGTAAAGATCCAAGACAGAGTCACAACTAACTTTCGGTATTTTTCTGGAAACATCGAAAGACAGTTTACTGTAAAGTCTTGAACTCGTATGCGTTTTTGTAAACATTGAAGACAGTTCAAAGCCTGACGTACGTGTTTTCAAAAACATCCAAGACAGTTTTGAGTCTTTGAGCCTTCAGTCTTTTTTTTTTTTGTCGTCACTAGTTTGAAGAGCGAAACTTCATCTTGTCGGAGTCATGAGTCCCTTTTTTCTTTTGGATTTTGTGTTTTTGTGCATGTGATTGCATTGGATAGCAACAAATATCATGCGCAACCAAATGCGTGACAGGATGGATTTTTTTTCGTTTGATTCGCCCCTTGACCAATTGCTGTGCGTGTGTGTGTGTGTGTGTGTGTGTGTGTGTGTTTGTTCGGAATGAACAGGGAGTCTCCACCACTCCTCCCCTTCCCCCATCCCTTCTCTTCGGTGCCTTGAGCTGCCGGCCGGAGTCTGGGCATTCCTCTTGCGGGTGATAATGCGCTCCGATGTCAAACACAAAGTTCTAACACAGTCGTTTAATCGCCTCGGCAGAACACGAAGTTGACTTTGGATCACGTGGTACTCGGCCGTGATGGATGGCGAGGCTAATGGCGATAGCGGCTGTGCTCCAGAAACCCCAAAAACTGCTGAAAGGACGGTCCTCCTGAAAGAAGGTTTTAGACATCTGCAAAAACAAAAGGCCAAAATGCGTCATAATAAAATATGAAAGTCTGATATCTTCCAGTATTGTGATGAGGAGCGATGTGAAGGCGGTAACAAGGTGTTATTGTTTGCAGCTGAGAGGTAAATCCTGCGCATGCGACCTCACTTGACACGGCGCTCACTCGGGACGCTTAAATCAACAACATGGCCGTGCAGCAACACATTTCCTTACGCAAATATACACCAGCACAGCGAGCCGAGTGGGCTCTTGAACCTCGCCCGGGATGGTCTTTGGTTTTGTCCGTGCGGGTTCTCTTCACCGGGAGTGCTCGTCTTATGTCAGTGAAATGCTAGCAGCTGTCTCTCGGCCGCAGCGGCTCATAATTAGATGGCACGCTCCTGCTCTGCTGAGCTGCACACATTCTTTTTTATTTCTTTTTTTTTAAGGCGCTTCCTGCCATCTTTCACATGGGATCTATTTCAGACGTTGACTGATTGGATTATGATTGTGGCTGCAGGATGAAGTGTGCTTCCTTCTTTAAATATGTCTGCCGTATATGTACTTAATTACTGATACGCATCAATGCAGCCTTGTCTATCCAACAGGAAAAGGTTGTTTCTCTTAAGTATGTTCATTATTTTCAAATAATCATCTCTTTTTGGCGCCTCCCTGTTGGATACTGCGGTTTGATCTCTAAAGGGGTGACGCTCGCTATCCATTGATGCCATTGACTGAAAAACGTGTATCTTTAAATGTGTCCCAAATTATTTATTTATTTTCTAAAAGAACATGGACAATTGTTTTGTTTTTGAGGATAAACTTATCCGTCTATTTTCTATATCGCTTATCCTAATTAGGGTCACGGCGGTATGCTGGAGCCAATCCTAGCTGACTTCAGGCGAGAGGCGGGGTACACCCTGGACTGGTGGCCAGCCAATGGCAGGGCACATATAGACAAACAACCATTCACACTCACATTCATACAATTTGGAGCCACCAGTTAAACTAAAATGAATGTTTTTGCATAAAAGATTGCACAAAAAAGTTACTAAAATAAATGAAAAAAATAATAATGATCAAATTAAATAAAAAAAAACTACAAATAAATAAAAATTATGAAAAAAAGTCAAATCTCACTAACAATTGTTAAATAAAAAAAAAATTGTTTCTAGATCGCACATGAAAAAAAATCTAGGTAGCATCTTAGCTAAACATATAATGACGATAAAATAAAAATGTGTTGTTTTTAATTTTAAAATCTGAAAAGCATTTTTAAAAAAATTTAAAAAATAGGACCAGCCTAACAAAGTGAAGTAGACCAAAAGATCCTCAAAAGCATAGGCATCATGCCGAGATCTAAAGAAATTCAGGAACAAAGTAATTGAGATCCATCAGTCTGGAAAAGGTTATAAAGCCATTTCTAAAGCTTTGGGACTCCAGTGAACCACAGTGAGAGCCATTATCCACAAATGGCAAAAACATGGAACAGTGGTGAACCTTCTCAGGAGTAGCCGGCCAACCAAAATGACCCCAAGAGTGAGGCAAAGACTCATCCACGAGGTCGCAAAAGACCCCACAACAACATCCAAAGAACTGCAGGCCTCACTTGCCTCAGTTAAGGTCAGTGTTCATGACTCCACCATAAGAAAGACACTGGGCAAAAACGGTCTGCATGGCAGAGTTCCAAGACCAAAACCCATTACATCTGGCGTAAAAGTAATGCCGCATTTCAGAAAAAGAACATCATAGCAACAGTAAAATATGGTGGTGGTAGTATGATGGTCTGGGGCTGTTTTGCTGCTGCATGAACTGGAAGACTTGCTGTGATAAATGAAACCATGAATTCTGCTGTCTACCAAAAAAATCTGCTGACCTCAATCTGGAAACCAACTTGGGTTCTGCAGCAGGACAATGATCCAAAACACACCAGCAAGTCCACTTCTGAATGGCTGAATAAAACAAAATGAAGACTTTGGAGTGGCCTCGTCAAAGTCCTGACTTGAATCCTATTGACCTTCATGCTGGAAAACTCTCCAATGAGACTGAATTACAACAATTTTGCAAAGATGAGTGGGCCAAAATTCCTCCCCAGCGCTGTAAGAGACTCATTGCAAGTTATCACAAACGCTTGATTGCAGTTGTTGCTGCTAAGGGGGGCCCAACCAGTTGTTAGGTTTAGGGGACAATCACTTTTTCACACAGGGCCATGTAGCTTTGTTTTTTTTTCTCCCTTAATAATAAAAAAAATCACTTAAAAACTGCATTTTGTGTTCAGTTGACTTATATTTAAATTTGTTTGATGATCTGAAACATTTAAGTGTGCAAACATGCAAAAAAAAAGAAATCAGGAAGGAGACAAACACCTTTTCACACCACTGTAGATATGTATCTGTTGTTTAAAAAAAAATGTCATTATTATTATTATTTTTATACATATTTATATTTAATCCATCCATCCATTTGTTTTCTATGTCGCTTATCCTCACTCGGGTTGCAGGGGTATGCTGGAGCCTATCCCAGCTGACTTTGGGCGAGAAGAAGGGTACAACCTGGACTGGTCGCCAGCCAATGGCAGGGCACATATAGGCAAACAACCATTCACACTCACATTCATACCTATGGACAATTTAGAGTCGCCAGTTACCGGTAATATATATATATATATATATATATATATATATATATAATATATATATATATACATACAGGTACACATATGTTTGTTTCCATATCACACATCATTGCTAAACACGTGTGTGAAGTGAAAAGTGAATAAAAAACTTACTGTACAAGTGGATCCATGATGATTCAGCAGGGTGGGTGGCTTAGGGTGCCCTGCCAGGGGGTTGGGGGTGGGGGGTCGTCTTGTGTCAACTTAGTGTGAGTACTTACGAATCAGTAGCAGCATTACGCCACTGTTCCTCCTGGGACGCTTCCTCTGATAAAGATCAGAGCAGCGTGGCCACCATTCAGGCTGCTCTCTGACCCTGAGCATGCCCCCCCCCCCAAACCCCCTGCCTACCCCCTCACTGACCTCCGCTTGACTCAAACAGTGATGAGTCTTGTCGGACGAGGGCTGACGCCGTTGGTGGTTTCCCTGCTTGCTTGTAAAGGAGATGAAACGCTGCTCCTCACTAAATGTGTCCTTTGTTGCTGACAACTTGACTTTGTTTTTACAAGCAAATTCATGTTTTTTTTCTTCGTGGGAGATTCACGAGTGTGTCTTTCACCCCCGACCCCATCCTACACAGCTGCACGGCTACGTGGACAACGAGCCGCTGACCCTGCAGCTTTTCATCGGCACGGCAGACGACCGCCTGCTGAGGCCTCATGCCTTCTACCAGGTCCACCGCATCACCGGGAAGACCGTGTCCACGCCCAGCCTGGAAGCCCTACACAACAACACCAAAGTGCTGGAGATACCACTCCTACCTGAAAACAACATGCGTGCCATGTCAGTACTACAGTACATGCTATACTCTCACTGCAAACATTCTACCATTATTCTCATAAATATATATATATATACAGTATATACAGTATATCCCATCCACTTTTGTCCTTCAGAATCGACTGCGCCGGCATCCTGAAGCTGCGGAACTCCGACATCGAGCTCCGGAAGGGCGAGACTGACATCGGGCGCAAGAACACGCGCGTGCGCATGGTGTTCCGGGTGCACGTCAACCAGGCGGGCGGCAGGACCGTGTCCCTGCAGGCCGCATCCAACCCCATCGAGTGCTGTAAGTACGCGCTCATTGAAGGCCTTGAACGCATCATAGCTGTATTTGAATGAGGACTTCCAACACAGCCTCCTTCAGTTCAAAACCTCACATTGAAATGATAAAACTGCTTTTTTTGGTGGCAAACAGGGAAGTAAAGAGCTTTATTTTGACAGGATGTCATGACTGTAACACCTCATATGAGATCATCTCTATCTCTAGTGGCTATTTATGGAGAAAAGGGCGAGTATGACTCCTTAGCCTTCGGCCCAATAAAAGAATCTGGCCCGTTTCGACCTTTGGGTGCACTAAGGAGGCGTCGTCGGCATGACAAGGGCTTGGCGCTGACGTGGAGCCGTGAAATGAAAGACTAGCACTTAAAGCGGCAAAAGAGAGGCGCTATTAGCTCCTCAGCGACGCCATTCTTGGGGAATTCACCGGGACTAGAACCTTTTTGTTCAAATGTTGGATGGACTTCATACATGGGATGAGAAAAAAAACTTCATCCACACAAGTGAAGTTAAAAAAAAATCTCTGTCTGCATAAAAACACATTCACCAGCTTTCATGAGCACTCACATTTCTGAAAAATCAACGCTGACTTGGTCGTGCGTTATCACCATGGAAGGTCCGATACCACAATTTTGTATATCTGTAACGGATGCAACCTGGTGTGGCTTTGCAATAATACACTATGTAAACCTGACTCCCCGGCACCTTAAGAGCTGTGCTGGACAGTGGGTTGACAGGGGCTTTTTGCTCATTGGCTAGAGCTGCTCCATTTAATTCTTATTTGATGGTTTAAAAAATTTATTTACATGTTTTTTTTTTAAAGAAATTAATTTAAATTAAATCAAAGAAATGCTGGAGAAATGGATGCTGCTGGAAAAAAAATAAAAAATTAAAATAAAATGTTTTGTATATCTAATGTAATTTCATTAACTTTAGAACATTGAAATAAAGAATGATGCTGGAATTTAAGTTAAATTAAATTAAAATTAATTAATTTCATTAATTAAATGAATTGAATTAATTAGGGAAATGCTGGAGAATGCTGTAGAAATATATATAATAACAAATCCAAAATGAAGTAAAACAAGATAAAATAAAAATACATTTAAAAAAACATTTCATTTGTTGGGGATGTGTGGTCGTGTTGGTTAGATACCTGGCGTGTTTCATATATTTAATTTAATGTAATTAATTAATTAATGTAATGTAATTAATTCAATTTGGAGAAAGAATGCTGCTGGAATTTAATAAAAAAAAATAAAATAAAAAAATAACTCAGACTCAAAATAATCCAAAAGTCAAACCCACAGCATGCTACATTTGTGTGCCTAATAAAGACGTGCCGTTTCATTCATGCGATCGCTCCTCTCGCAAATCATTCATGGCAGCCGCCACCTTTCAAAGTAGAAGTCACCAGAATGACTGAAAATAATCCACAGTCAGTGAAGTTGCAGTCCAGAACAGAATAGAAGTGCCGGCAAGCAAAGGAGGCCAACATAAAGCCTGACAGCAGGTAAAAGTAGAGGAGTAAAGTCATGCAGAGGGCAAATATTCCTAAAGTAAATATTTAGGACCAAGCATTCGTCATTTTCAGGGAAAGAGGACTAAAAAAGAAGGATGGTAGCGTCTGGATGCTCAGGTCTGCATGGGGAGTGGGTGTGTGCTCCGCTGCTAACTCCAGCCCTTCCCTCCTTGCCTCCTTCCCTCGCCGTGCAGCCCAGAGGTCGGCTCAGGAGCTGCCGCTGGTGGACAAGCAGAGTTTGGACACAAGCCCCGCCCCCGGAGGAGAAAGGATGCTGCTGGATGGACACAACTTCCAGGCCGACTCCAAGGTGGTGTTTGTGGAGAAGGCTCAAGGTGAGGGAGGTGTGTGTGTGTGTGTGTGTGTGTGTGTGTGTGTGTCTCCCTCACCGCGTTGTTGGAGAAACCCCAGGACTCTTCCCTCCCCTTCCCTCCCCCCGCCGTCAAAATATCCTCGGTGTTGCCAGAGTGCCACATGTGGTGCACATTAATGCGCTGTATTTTTAACCCAGCACATTTACATTTGCACAACTTTCCATTGCCTCTTTCAGCAGCGTGTGTGTGTGTGTGTGTGTGTGTGTGTGTGTGTGTGTGTGTGTGTGTGTGTGTGCGCATGCTTCTTACTTATTTGGGTTTTAAAGGAGAGAGGGAGGGAGGTGGCAGCGTAGTTTACAAACAGCAATTTGCTTGATTGGCCTCAGCGGAGCAAACGTGACCCTCAGGGCGGGGGGGCGCTCACGTGTCATCCCATCAGCCCGGTGACTCCTCTCTTCCTAAAACAAGGGAAGCCTCTTCATTGTTCCACCAGTGGGAGGGGGCGGGTGGTCATCCCCAGAGTAGTAGCTTGTGCTTTTTTATAGTTTGTATTTTATGTAACCCCTCCCCCCATAAATATACATTTAACTGGACACTTTATTAGGTACGCCTGCACCTGCATGAAATGATGGCCAAAATATGAAATCATGAGATGATGTATGATTAGACCATATTGCACCTTTAAGGCGGTACTGAAAAATCAAAGGGACAATTGAATCATTTTAAATGTCATAACAAGGCGAAAAGCATGTTGTTATGCTAAGAAGTATAGAAGTGCATGTAAAGGAAAAGCAGCCTGCATGTCAGCTTTGTGGGTGACACACACACACAGCACAGTGGAGCACCGCAGATTAGTGATTCAGCATCCAAGGCCCTGCAAATTTGCAAATTTTTGCTCAAAAAATTCGTACAAGTTTGTTTTTTCTCTGAAAACAGGCCGTTTTTGTTCCGCAGGAACCAGCTGTTAAGTAGGTAATAATAAATATGATAAGTTTGTACAGCATACATGTACCATTGTTTAAAAAAGGTTTTACATGTTTGTATGCTAGCATGCAATTTATTCATTCAATCAATGTACTATACAAATACCCTAAAGGAAAATGCCATTTTTATGGTAAAAATGTAATATTTCCAAGCGGTTTGATGAGTGAAAAGCGGCGCAATTGTACCTAATAAAGTGTCCATTTAGTCTTTAGTTACATCTATATGCATATATGTCTTATTTTAGCTAAATAGTGTGTTGCTGTGGATGTCGTTGTGGTGGTAATATTAATAATATTTGGACCCTATTTCGCTCACGAGAGGCACGCGTGTGCCTAATGTGCCGATGACCAGGAGAGATGTCAGGCACCTAAGGGACGGGAGGGACAGGATGTGCGTGTGAAGCAGGAACTTACATTTAACTTTTATTATCACACATCTCTCATACCTTTGTGGAGGCTGTGTGGATGTACTTAATCAGGTGTGTGTATATAATGTATTAATAATATAATTAGCATAATGCAACCCTGAACAGTCAACACTACTGTCTTTAGGACCAAGCACAGACCCAGCGTAGGCGTGGGTGTCTCATGTTTGGGTGAAGGGTTTCCCCAAAGTTTGGCACCGGACTCGAATTCCTGGGCAATCCTGCCATGGAAACACCCGAAAGCCAGGCTTCCACTGCAAACAATGACCCCCCCGTCCCCTTTCATCCTCTCCATCCGTCCACACGTCCATCCCTGCTGTTTTTTTCGTGGATGCAAAGTCAAGGCTTTAATGAGCAGGAGGGATGTTGACGCTAATTGTTGTTTCAACAAAGTCATAAACCCAAACGCAGTGGAAGACCTCAAGCTTTTTTTTGTTGTTGTTTCCCACAGAGCTGCAAACACGTGGGCATGGACGCATGTGTGTGTTTGCATCCTGCACTTACTACACGTGTGTGTATGTGTGTGTGTGTGTGTGTGTGTGTCAGAATTTCCCCTGTAATCACACACACAGAGGCAGGATGGGTTCACCCACCGAGAAGGGATGCCAACACTAAAAAAAACAACCAAAAAACGATTAAGTTGTTTAGTTTTCTGCATGAGAGTCCAACAATCTCAGCCACTGAGCTGACAAACAAAATGACGTTCTTGAAAGAGGGCGGCTGTTTTTGTGCATTTCTTAATTTTAGTGTGCGTGTGTGTTTGTGATTGAGTCACACAGGAGGAAATCCCTGCCCCCTCACCCTCCTCCAAGGGAAAGACAAAAACAGTCTGGAAGGACTCCCTACTTGCACGTATTTTTAAAAGGCGTTAGCGTTTTATTAGGCAAGCATCATTGCTGCAAACAATGGTGACTTTTAATTTGGTTTTATTTCAGGAAATGCATCTGCTGATTTCGTGGTAAAAAAAAAACAAAAAAAAACTAAAAAGCATGGAAATTGAATTGCAAATTCAAATGTGATGATATGCCAACTAGTCACTTCATTAGGTACACCAGGGGTCACCAACCCATGGATCGTGAGCTACTAGTCAATCTTTGGGACTTTGCCGGTCGGTCGCGAGAATATTAGAAAAAAAATGTATTATTACATCAGTGCCCTCCCCTCCCGGAGAGTGACAAAAAGGCGCGCCTTTTGACCACTGAACATGCCCATACGCCTCGCCACCCTCCAGGCAACCCGCAAGCTCCAGCCAGGAGCCCAGTCCCCAAAACCTGGCCGGAGGTCCCAGCGCACGTACACCGCCTCCCCTCTCTCAACGTTCAGCGGTTGAGAGAAAGAGAGAGAGAAAGAGTGACAGCGCAGCGATGTGCCTGAGCACACAACAGCAGTTACTGCACGTTAATGTGGCTCATAGAATGTGGCTCTGTAGACGTTCACCTCCAAAATATCTTCAAGCTGCAGCTCGGTAAGGGCTGACTATTTTAAATTCTCTCTTTCCTCAACCCGCTCGCTCGCCCGCGACACCGAGCCAACACGCCGAGTTGTAGTTTGCTCATCGAGCCGATGAAGATCCATAAAAGTAGGGGTGGCCAAAGTGCAGCTCTGGGGGCACCCGCAGGCCGTGGCTCAATTGTCATTGCATCACTGCAGTAACAAAATAACATTTAAAAAACGGCAACAATGGTAAAAATAGAGCAAAAGCCACAATGAGGAATGGCTGACATGTTGACGCCAACAACCAATAATAGCACAAAGCTTTGTCTTTTTAAGACAAAGCTTTAAATAAATCAACCAGGGATCTTGGGCTCAAAATGGTTGGTGACCACCGAGGTACACGATCCAGCACTAGATCTGTATCAACCCTATTTATTTAACAAACACGTTTTTTTAAATGAGTTTTTAGCTCTCTATCAGGGCTGTCAATCAATTAAAATATTTAATAGCAATTAATCGCACCTTTTCCATAGTTAACTCATAATTAATCGCAATTAATCAAAGTTTTTATCGATCATAATTAGGGACTCTTTGTGGTAACTAATTCGATACGCATCTAGACATACGGGTTAAGATATGATAGAAAAACGATTCAAATACTGTATTTTAAAAACGTAACCATTCGATACAATTTGATACAGTGTACAAACGATATGATTCAATTCAATACGATTCAACGGTTACAATTGTTCATGTAGACATTAAACTTACATTTAGAAAATAAAGACGCCAATTGGATGAAAGTGGCATCCTTACAGTATTTTCAAATGTGTGAAATACTGTAGCACATCATATCCCCAAGCATGTAAGGCGGGGGTCCCCAACCACCGGGCTGCAGGAAGATTCAGACACAATGATTTAAAAAAAAACTTTAAAAAATAAAATTATTTGTAAATAATGACATAAAATTTAATGTAAAGGCATATAAATTTTGGAAATATGGGCCATTATTTGTTTAAAATATAATATACAGTTAGAAATCCCACAGTTTTTGCATGTTTAATGCGAGCAGGGACTTGTCTCACTTTATTCGATGGTCCTTGAACGTACCTTCTAACCTTCTCCCACGCTGCACAGGTAGACTATTATACTGCATTTTTATTACAGGAAGTGCGCACCTTAATTAATCATGCGTGAAAAATAATACTGTCGTTAAAGGAAATTTCTGTTAACACTTTGACACCCCTACTCTCTATTATTTATTTCCTTATTTATTTGTTTTTTTTATCATTTATTTCTTGATAATAATAAATAATATAAAATAAGTATAAAATAAGAATAAATAACATTCCAGAACTACATATTAGCAGCTATTGCTAAAGCTACAGTAAGTTTAGTACGTATGTACTTAATAAAAATTATTATTAATAATATGAAAAACTAAACTAAGAATAATAAATATAAAATAAATTCTAATAAACAATATCCCAGAACTATATATTTGCAGCTAACACTAAAGCTAACATTGAGTTAAGTAGGTACTTAAAAAGTATTATTAATAATATTAATAAGAAAAATGTTAGAATAATACATATAAAATAAATAATAATGAAAAATAGAAAATAATATTATTATAATAATAATAATACTAAATTATATTTCTGAACTACATTTTTGTAGCTAATGCTAAAGCTGCTAAATGTTGAATTAAGTAGGTTCTTAATACCTAATCAAAACAATATTAATAATAACAAAAATGTAAGAATAAATATAAAAACAAATATAAAATAAAGAATAATAATAATAAGAAGAAGAAGAAGAAGAATAAATATAAAATAAATAATATCAATAATAATACATATAAAATAAATAATCACAAAATTACAACATTAAAAATAAAGAATAAATAATAACATTTCATAATAAGTACAGTAGATACTTACTGTACTTAAATGGAGTCAAAGTGAACTTTGACTTTTAAGGCCGCTTATACTGTATGGCTAAAAGGTGACAGTTGTTCTTCCACCTGCTCGCCCACACTTGCACGTCTCGCCACAAACAAGTCAGATAACATCGGGTCACTCCGCAGCAGCGAGGGACTTTGCTGCAGCCGCTGCAGATGCAGATATGGTCCCGTAATCCGAAACTGACTGTGATGGTTTTCCCCAGCCTGCCCTTCTGATGCCGAAGCCCGATAAAGCGCTGCGATTTCCATTTGGGGAATAAATCCTCTGGTTTTTGGAGGTGTCGAGTACTGCGGGGTTTGTGCTAAACAAGCAAATGAACGGAATAAGCAGCAAAATGGGAACTGAGTGGTGGATTATAGGATTGGGATTGTGTATGTCATTCAATCCAGACATATTTTTGAATGACTGAATACCCAGCGACATACCCCCTAGTGGCTGCGAGCAGTATAAGAAAAACTGTTGGACTTCTTCCATTTGTTTTGCGTGCGGCACTAGCTTTTGCTCTTGGCCGGCGCGAGGAGCGAGATGAGCCGAAACCTGAACTGCCACGGCATCATCAACACGCCAAAAGGCAGAAAAAGCATAACCCATAGGGGGCGCCACATGTAATAAAATGTCAAGTGTCAAGGGTAGATATTTTTAGGGATCAAGAGTCCGTCACGGGACGTCGGAAGCAGGGACACAACAAGGGTGCTCTGTGAGGCGGCCATGTGTTTATGTTTACTGTACGTTAGCCTCCCACCCCCACCCACCCAGCTCGGCCCAATTAGGGGGCACAAGGCGCCGTTTGACTTCCCTTTATGAAACCGCCATGACACGTTACAGTATTGTGCATCCGCCGACGGCACCATACGAGTCTGGACCTGCTCCAAGGTGAGCTGCATTGAAGGGCAGTGGGTTTATGTGGGAGGAGGAGGGGGGAGCTGGGGGGGAGGTGTTGAACTTGGGATAATATTGGATGCGTTCCAACACGGTGGGCCAGAGAGCGTATTGTGCGAGGAGGGGAGGAAGTGTATCAGAACAGCCGCAGCACAGATGTTGCCCTCCAAGTCCAGAACATTCTGCGGTTATCAGACTCAGTCTGCGGTTATCAATTACGTGAATAACGACGTGCGGCCGAGGGGCTGAGAGGCGAGGTTCGGACCTCAGCGATGTTCCCGACCAGAAAACGCCGGAGGACTCTCATTGGTTGCTCTTTGATCTCTTTGGGTTAACCACACGGTGCGGTGAGGTCCAAATGAAATACACAAAGACGTTTCCTCCCGTCACAGTCGCTACCTGCTCACCATCAATCCAGCGGTGACGTAAACAAATTATAAATCCCCTCCAGAAGCAGAATCAGCCTGCTACCACCCTTACATAAATACACAAATGGCGCCACCTTTAATTGCCTCCTGAGTGCTTCATGGACTTCATAGAACTTGTAGAGTTTTGGACTTGTCCTGGGACAACCTCCTTGGGATTTTGGTCCACCAGTCCAGAGTGGAGCCTGCAAGTGGTCTGGAATGGACTCCGGCATGAGTCGTACAGACCATGTGTGGATGAGACAACGACAAAGACTTGGTGTTGTCCTTTCCCCTTTCTTGGCGTGGGGGGTGGGGTGTGGGGGAAGGGTTTGAGATGCTCCACAAGTGAGGTCATCTTTCCTGGAGAGCGGCAGCAGCTGGAAGTCCGCTCTCCGTCTGCCAGCCGCGGTCGGAAAGTAAACGGGAACGGCTCGGCTTCTTTTCCGACGTCCTCGCGGGTCTAATAGAAGCTGTCAGTGGCGGAGCTTCATCACCTCCTCCGTCTCCTTCTGCTCTTCCTCCCCCCTCCGAGCTCAGAGCGTCTCGCAAGATCAGACGCTCACAAGTCCAACTTAGCGTCCTTCAAGAGAACTTTATTCCACTGAAACTGCTAAGGATGTTTTCATCACCTCGTCCTAAGGCCTCTTTGTCGCTAAGGCGCAGCTACTCAACTGGCGCCCCGTGAGTCGAACCCGACCTGCGAATGGCGCCACACCGACCTACAAGTTCACTTCAAAGCATTTGGACCATTAACGTTTTTGCAGCAGATTCCTAACAATGGCACACTGTTTTTGCACCATTGATCTTTGACGAGCATGAAGTCCTTAAAGACAGCAGAGCCCTCCTCTCATATAGAGGATCTTTGACCAGTATTTTTGTAGTAAATTCCTAAAAACAGCACAGCAATCTTGCAGTATTTATCTTTGACGAGCATTAAGCACTCCTGTCATTTAGAGGATCTTTGACCAGCATATTTGCAACAGATTCTTAAAATAGTGAGCATTCTTGCAGCACATTCCTAAAAACAGCACAGTACTCCTGTCATCTTTGAGTAGCATTAAGTCGTTACAAAACAACAGAGCACTGCTGTCATTTAGAGGATCTTTGACTAGCGTTTTTGTATGTCCTTAAAAACAGCATAGCCCTCCTGTCGTACAGAGGATCTTTGACTAGTGTTCATGTAGTGTTTGTGTTTTAATTTATGACTTTACAAAGTAGGAAAACTAGTGAAAGTAGAAGTCGGGCCCCTGGTCCTTGGCTTTGTGAAAATGTGGCCCTCAGGGTAATGGACTTAAATTTTCTTGTAATGTTGCAGCTTACTAACCAAAATATTAGAAACAGCTCTGCATACGAGGTAGTGCGGATTCCAGTGAGCGCGTTTGAGGCGACCTCATCGCTTTCCAGACGTTTGTGTTTGCTAACGAGCTGGCCAGCTGCTGTCGGGATTCCACGCGGCCTCCAAGTCAAGGCCTCCGCACGAGATGTCGCTCATCCCGTTGGAATGACTCAGGGCTTTTTTTTGGTGTGTGTGTGTGTGTGTGTGTGAGTGTGAGGGGGGTTGCATCAGATTTCTCTCTGAGGACATGAGCTCATGAAGGTCAGACGCTGTGACGTCTCCTGCTGCTTTCTCTATCAGTGATGATGATAGCAGTGCTCCTTCCATTTCTTCACTTCTGACACAAGAAGTGTGCATTCTTTGTCTCATTTGGTCTTTGTCTTCCGCAGATGGACATCACTTATGGGAGACGGAGGCCAAAGTGGACAGAGACGCCTCAAAGCATGTAAGTTCAAGCACGGCGACTTTACGACCTGTTCTCCACGCCAGACTCCATTTAGAAAGTAACTATTTTTCACGGTACCAGAGGCCTGACAGCTTCCTGCTTCACGCTCAACCCTGCCACCCCGTCCATCACCTGCCTGTCGTCTCTGCTGCTCATCAGCCACTTTATTAGGCACACATGCACCTTTGGTGTAGCTAAATAGGGTCAAAATATTTGGAACAGATGCAGCTACTTCACTACAACCACAATATTAAAGGCATTGTTAAATGAATGCCTCTTTGATAGCTTTTTTGTACTGGATCTCATTAAATTGTGCAATTATCGTGGCTGTACATGAGCAGATCATCACATTTTGTTAACTTAATCGCCTGCCAAGATGCAAAAACATTAATAGTGGGGGAAGTCTTTGGTGGGCTCCTATTCTTGGCTTTTTTCCTATGGAACTTCCTCCTAGTGGAGACAGTGGTGCGGTGCGCTGGGAGTGTGTGGGGAGACCCGGGAGGGGATTAGATGGTGTTGTGTGTGACGCATTGCACCTGCTCCTAGTTTCTGTACACACACACACACACACACACACACACACGCATACACACACATACATATTACATGTGTATGTCACATTCACATGCTGCATCAGTTGTCTTGCAGGGAGCCCAGTTTGCCAGCATTGAAGGTCACGTTCATGCATAAAAAAGAACACACAGTATGCATTAAAAGCACTAAAAGCTGCAAAGGAGTCACTCCACAGGTGTGTTATGTTCACAAATGAGCCAATTTTTCATGAATATGTTCCCTGTACTGCACTTGGACTCCATTCAGCACAGATGGTGAACAATTTCAAGGCTTTTTTAATCAATTTGTTCTTTTTAAAAAGATTAAATTTAGCACCACTTGACTCATTTGATAATAACTCTAGCACAGTATGCTTTATTATTGCGGTTCTATGAAAGAGCTGTTTCTAATATTTTGCTGACCTTATTTAGAGAGCCTGTTAGTCCCGCCCAGTCAGTTATTCACTATTCAAACAACCAACCACATCTCTTATAATAATAAAAATTCATCATGTCTCTTTATGGTCATTTTATGACTACTCTCATCCGCATACCACAGCCAAAATATACTTTCTTTGTTTTTTCTTGTAATATTTGAGCAGCCATGTGCCCTTAAACGACTCACTTTCTGTGTACGTGGCTTTGTTTTGAGCGTACTCAAGCGGTTCCTATTGTTCTGTCTTCCAGAACGTGCTCCTGGTGGAAGTCCCGCCCTATCGAAACCAGCGACTGGCCATGCCTGTCCACGTCAACTTTTACGTCTGCAACGGCAAGAGGAAACGAAGTCAATACCAGCGCTTCACCTACGTGCCATCCGCAGGTAAACACGTCACTTCATTCCACGTTGTATAGTATTTTTAAATTTTATGTATATTGTATTTTTTAGGCCATATATTGTAAAATATTATTCACTATTCACTTTATTCACTATTATTCACCCATAAAAATGTCGATTTTTGGTCAAAACATCATTTTTTGTATTGTATTTGCCGTTTTTTACACTTCAATCAACGTATATTAGTAATGTCATGTAATGTATATTAGTAACTGTCTTCCTGTCAATTTTCTTCCCGTAATTATATCTTTAGTCCCATAATATTTTGACGTAATTTCGCAACCTAATTTTCCAAAAAACAACTTTATTCGTTGTTTTGTTTGTTCCTCATATTATGACTTTAAATATATGCGTTTTTAAACATTTGTTATTTTTCCTCATCATATTACAACCTAATTCTCGTAAAATTGCCACTTTCTTTCTCCTTAGAATACAACTCTTTCCTTTTAATATTTTGACTTTATTCTCGTAAAATTACAGCTGTGTTTTTCCATTTCTGCTGTTTTTTTAATTTTCCAACTATTCATAATATTATGACTATGACTAAAATTACTTGTATGACATTATTTTTCAACACATTGTTTTTTTTGTAAAATGATGTCTTTTTGTCATTTTTTTTCTCTTAATATATTTTTGTAATTACTGCAGATTTTTTCATTTTTTTATGTTGTTGTTGTTCTAATATATTTGTAGAATATATTGTACAAATGTTTGTACATTCTATTCATTGCATCTAATACATCTATGGCCGCGCTTTGGACCCCCCGTCCTAGGCTGACACTGCTAGCGATGACAACACAGGCGGGAATCTCCCTGACTTGGAGGTTCCTTCTGAAAAGTCAGTGCACGTGTTTCCGAAGCCCCTCTTGTTTTATGTGCTAAACGTTGTTAAATGTGATGTTTTCCACAGACTTATTAGACATATTT